>NC_056541.1:3068512-3198512 GCF_910596095.1 Thunnus maccoyii | reverse complement strand
TATCATCCTGGTTTCCTATAAAAGGCAACTCTTTTGCATTTACTATCAAAAAGTCAAACTCACAGAGGCACAAACATGATCAAAAATATCCTTTTTTCCCTTTTTTTCCATTTTTGAATGAAAATATTTGTCTGTAGGTGTGTCTGGTTAGTTTAGAAACCACATCCTGTTACAAATATGATGGTGATAAAAATAAAACCCATTATATTACACTCAAAATGGCCATTTGGAGAATCCAAAAGGACAGTCATTAATAATATTAAGGGGCATCAAAGCTGCTCTGGTGTCAATCTAAAGGTACAAATTAGTCTGAAGCTGCAAGTAATGACAATTTGTATTATTAATTAATCTGCCAATCATTTTTTCCATTAACAAATTAAGCATTTAGTCTAAAACAATATGAGAAAAATGCCCATCACAATTTCCTAGAACATGATGTGGCATCTTCAAATGTCTTGTTCTGCTTGAGTCCTAAACCCAAAGATATTCAGTTTACAATGATGCATACAAAAGAAATCTGCACGTTTGAGAAGCTGAAACCAGTGACTGTAGTAAACCATCAAACTTCACCCACCAGTTCTCCACTGTTCTCATCATACACTTATCCATTAACAGCCAATATATCAACAGAAAATGAAACTATTTTGATAATCTAGTAGTCATTTTAGTCATTTTTTGAGCAAAATGCCAAACCTTTGCTGGTTTCAGCCTCTTACATGTGAGGATTTGATGGTTGTCTTTGTCTTACATTATAGTAAGTATATTTGGGTTTTGGACAGTTTGATGGACAGAAAAGACTTTTGAAGACGTCACCTGAAATTTTATAGGCAAAAAAATTAATCAACTAACTGAAAAAATAATCAGCAGATAAATCGCTAATTAAAATAAAAGTTGGTTTCAGTCCTAAATAAATCAGTAATACAGATGTTTCTAAAAACCCGGAGCTGAGTGTGTGTCATTGGCTGCAGTGTTACCTGGAAGTCGTTCATCAGGCCGTACTGACAGCCTCCCTCCTTGCAGATGGAGAAGTCGTATCCCAGTGTGCAGGCGGCGTCGGTGCAGTTCACCGTGTCGCTCACCGTGTCATTGTGGTCGCCGGTGGCGTCTCTCACAAGGCAGGAGCCTGAAGGTGGAGAAAACCAACGCACACTATGACATTACTGTGACAAACCTTTGTGAACAGGGCTTACTCCACTCTTACTCCCCTCGCTTCTACTCTTCTCGTTTCTTTGGTTATATTTAGTTTGTTTACACATTTTCCACTGTCCTGAAATGCAGACGCCACAGATGTTGCACTTGATTCGTAATTTATTTTATGTTTTACACCTCTGTTTGCATTTCACAGTCCTGCCAGTGGTTTCACACTGTTCCAGTGATTTACAGGTGGCTGGAAATACATCAAGAACCGCAGCTAGTAAACATGGATGTAAACAATGAAGGATTTAAAACACTGAAAAAATCGGCTTTGCAAATGTTTTGTGATTTTTGTCAGATCTCAGTGATACACACAATGAGTTTTGGTGAGTAACACTCAACTGAAAGAAGATTAGAAGCAGAATATTAACCTGCAGAGATGGCGATAACCACGTAGGTGATTCCTGTGATGAGAATGGCCAGCAGGGTTCCTTTAGGGATTGCTGACTGAGGGTCCTAAAGGTGGAGACATGAGGAGATTCAGTTTTATTGTCCACTCAGTTAAGGATTTAAATTTTACCTTCAGCCTCACAAAATTATTGACTCAATACCAAGCTGAAAAATATAGTTTAATTGGCCTGTAACTACGTATCAACAGTGATGTCACAGTGTACTGAACACTTCTACATCACTTACAAGTTAAACTAAAACAAGACTTTCTGCAGGTGAAGATTTTTTCTCTTTGTCAACTACTAGTCACATAAGTGTACCAGATACTATAAATTGCACTTTATGTAAAATACCAAACATAAGAGAATATTTAAACCTACAGCGAGATCTCCAGAGATGTTGGCGCCAGCCAGGATCCCAGTGGCTGCTGGGAAGAAGATGGCAAACACAGAGAAGAACGTCTCTTCCTCTCTGAAGTCTGGACCCAGGTTCTCGAGAAAGATGGCCGCTGTTGAAATTAGCAAACCAAAACAGACGAAAATGTAGGCTGGACTGGATTACACTTTTTGCAGTGGCAAGATCAGGTAGAGTACATCGTAGACTGATTAGGTCATAGAATAGACCAACATTTTGGAAAAAACCCAGACAATTAGTGTTTGGCGGGGAAAATGAAGATGCAGACTGACTGTGGTAGCCGAAGAATCCTTTGGGCTCCTTGCTTTCTGTTGGCATGAAGCTTCCTATGAAGTAGTTGGCGATGGCTCCCAGCAGAATAACCAGGAGGACAATCTGAGCCTGGGGGGTCAAGGAGAGAGAGGATCAAGGACTTTATTTTTTTATTTTTATTTATTTGTTTATTTATAAGGGCACATTAATAAACATTGCTGTAAATGCGCCAGAGTTAGCCAAGAGGCTATTTTTCATCTGTAGTCCCTGGACAGATGTTACAGAGTCACCCTAAAGACAGAATATGAAAATGAGATTGAAATTACAAAGTTACTGAGGTCATTTATAAGCATGCAGGAACAATTAATAAAATGAAGAAAGAAGAACATATATAATATTAATAAAAAACATCATTCAGGACATCCTTAAAACATGCAACACAGAGACTCATGGTACAAGATATGCAAGACAATAAATACATGAAGATATTTATGTTAATAGAAAAGTAGATTGAATAAGACCACATTGAGGTGCATTGTTAGACACTAACTAGAACATGCAAAGCAGAAGCACAGATACAAAAAACATGCACAGTATGTAAAATACATTAATTAGTCTGACACAATAAAAGCAAAACCACAATAAGACATGCATGCAGGTACATGAAGGCAGACTGGCAGCAGCAAGATAGCAAGATGCTACATGTTATGTTATGTTATGTTATGTTATATTTAACATGCTTATATTAACCATCCTGGCTCTTATCTGATTGGTTTACAGCAAGAAAAAGAAAACAGTAGCGAAAAATGTCACTTTTATTTCAAATGAAATTTATTCATTAATCAGTTTTCAATTCATACCAGCTTAGAAAATGTCCTGGATGTGGTTGTTCCTGGAAAAATGTGGGGAGTGGTGTCCATGTATTTTTTGTGAATCAAATAGAAATTAGCTGTTGGTATTTAGTTTAGTTTAGTTTAGTTTATTTGGCAATATGTGAAGAGACATAATGTGATTGTGGTCCTTGATGTATTCCTGGCATTCCTCCAACAACTAGTCCAAATTAAACATCACAATATGTCAAAGTATGATCATGGTCATGGTGTTGACTCGCAGTTGGAGATAGGTAGTGAACTCTTGTGTTAAAGTCCAATGTTTTGTTGACCCATCTATCCACTCTGACCTCCTTCCTACATGGACTTTGTCGCTCTATAATAATGTCACCTGATTTCTTCCTTTGGTCCTAATAACTACGGCCACTAGATGGCACTGTCACTTGAATGTAAACATATGTAGTTTTTGGGGCAATTCCTGAAATAACTGATTGTGCCATTTTTCTTTGGGAGGACAGTCTTCATTCCTCATTGAAATTCATGACTATCTGATTGTCTCCGACCAGGCAGTTCTCTCAGGTTTCAATAAGTTAAGTGAACAAGCTGCATTAGGATAAATTGGACAGATTTCTCTGTGGAAATTGGCACAGTACAGCACAGCACAGAGTAGGGTGTTGGTACAGTATCAAAGATATCACAAGCAGCCCATTATTGTTTGGTGAACTGACCCAAAGGCTCTAGACAATGTGACCGCTGACACCAATTACAAATAGGGTCTTAAAAAGTATCTTTCTGTGGTGTCTGTTGGTAGATTCACAAATTTACAGATAGTTAATTTATCATTGTTAACAAAAACTGAAACTAAATCAGATTTGGCAATTCATTTCTCATATAGTATGAAGATTGTTCTATAATTACAGCATCTTTCAAATTCTTCTGATTGAAAGTTTTCATTTTTACAGAAATTAGATAATTAAAGCATGCATTGCTGTCTGACACGGTGTCTTTTTTGATACCATCACTACATGGCGCCAAAGTCAGACATTTCAGTAGCACTGAAGTAATCCCACAGCAACACTGTTTAAACATAATTCCAACAGCTGTACTGTCAATGTTGTGTCAGTGTTTGAGGTGTCAGTAGAGGATTTTTAGTGTGGACTATCAAGACCTACCTTGGCCTCCCACTCCATCCCAGCTACAGAGATTCCCAGCAGCAGGATGACGGTCAGAGTCCCGACGATTCGAATGTCATTGAGCTCATCGGTCATCAGGGCGTCAACATCCTGGAACCACCAACCACATCAGGACATGGATCAGAATCAGTGCTCGACAGAAACACACACACACAGATGTTTTGAATAAATCTTTCTCACATTAAGCAACTCGACGACCGTCTCGGCGAAGCCCACGACATACATGGCCACAGCCACAGCATTGGCAAAGGCGAAGATGAGACCGATCGAGCCTCCGAACTCTGGCCCCAGACTCCTGGAGATCAGGTAATACGCCCCTCCTGGGCAGCAGGAACAAACGGTGTCAATCAGTTTCATCATACGGCACTAATAAGCTTGGTTTCTAACACAGGGGCTTTATTTTGAAGTGTGCTGATCAAGTAATCACTTTCTTCAGGCTGGTGATGACCCTGGTTAGATTATAATCAGACCCTGCTGTTTGAGCTGAAAATCTGAACTTGGTGTGACGGTTTGGATTTTAAAAGTCTTCTAGAGTAAACTATTGGACAGTAATTATATAAACCATTGCAAGAATTCAGACTTGCATTGGCAGACTTTATTGGCGCTTCAGTGATTGTTAAGGATCCCCATTAGCTTCCTCAAAGTGGTCATTAGTCTTCCTGGGGTCCACACAACAACAGCAACAATAAAACAAAATCGCATTGATCAACATTAAAACAAAAACAAAATTGTCCAGATAGAAAGAAAGGTAATAATGATCATCAAGAAGGTTCCAAGACCGCAATAACTAAAAGTAACGTCTATTTAAGAGTAGTCAGACTTTGTTCTCCACCATTGGAAGATTCAATGAAAGCCTGACTTTGTTTAATAGTTAAAATCAATAACGGACATTGCTGCTTTTGAATCTTTAATAACATGGACTAATAATTATGAAGGGAGGTTTTATGAAGTTTGGTCTCAGTTTTGAATGTATATAAAGAAAGAAACATAACAGGAAGTAAATATTTCTAGCATTTTTTCAATGAATCTGTCTTACTTTTCTATGTACCCAGATTTGTTTTGTTTTGTTTATTCTGTCACTGTAATATGTTGTCTTGTATTGCTTATCTTTTATTAACTTTACTGTAAAAGTTAATAAAATACTTTATGTACAAAAGAAAATCTTCTAGTGTGTTGTTCTAATCCTCCATATTTTGGGAAAACTGGGTCATAAACAAAAGAAACTCTTCTCACCAAGCAGATAACACTTTCAAAAGCCTGTATACAGCCTGAGCATCTGTTGTCTCACCTCCTCGAACGAAGCCGTTGGTTGCAATGGCAGAGGTAGACAGACCGGTGATGGTGGTGACCAGAGTGGCCATGAGAATGATCGCAATCGTCAGTCCTGTTACACAAACACACACACAAACAAAATCAATGAAGTTACAGTGGAGAAGACTTTCATTCAAAACATGAACTCGGTCGCAGCAGAATGATCACACTAGTCAACCATGTTAAACAGATCTGACCCAAAAATATTTCAAGCAGCCATAAATCTAATCCAGAATGCAGTAACATCATTTTGAGTTAGCTCGCAAGCTAATCTTGACATAACTGTTCTCCACTGTTGATCATAGCACAACTACTGTGCCTGTTAATTGGAAGCATTAAGATGGTTAACTCAACTTGTCTTCAGGCTAACCACCTGGCTAAGGCAAAAAAATTATCATAAACTGTCATTTATCTAATCTTATAGCAATCATTTTATGTTTTTGAACAGCTGAGTTTAATTTAGTTAATGAGTTAATGCTAGGTTTACAACTTAAAGGAGTGTGATGTGTTGCATTTTTTTTATTGTCAACAAATTTCATGGAAAGATCAAAACCAACAATGTGTTATTTTATCTCTCAATATATTCTGACTTCCTTAATGTGGTTCATACTGAAGACATAAATCTTTAAAAACAGCTCACAAATGTATAATTCATTTTTATTTTAAAGAGCTCAGTAATTTCCTGAAACAGCTAGCCAATGTACTTTTTAGCAAATGTTACTCCAACAGGAGGAAAAAGTGCACTTGTTGGGGACTATTTTCAGAGGCGGATAAATCCACATTTGGTGCTCTAATAAGTATTTCTGGCAGCAGACTGGTGTGTGTGAGAGAGTCAAAATAAACTACAGAGTGTGTGTTTCATAGTAATGAAGGAACATGTCACCCAGTTCAGCGGTGTGACTCATTGGCGTGTTTTTTTTATAGTTTTTGGATGACAACGGAGCTCTAAGGCACAGAGCAATAAGATATATCAGGCAAATTCTTGTTAGTGGATCTATTAATTGTTGGTTTTGGTCTTTATGTGGGATTTGTTGACAAGAAGATAAATACTGAATAGACCAGACTTATCCTTTAAGTAGTTGGCACATCCTACATATTGTACATCTTGAGGAAGGCTTTATACTTATCAGGTGATCTGGAGTAGAGGAGGTCCCCTGAGTCCTCTAATGGAGACCGAGTGTACACAAAATCAGATTTATAAGATCCATCTGTTTATTTGTACATACCAATGCCAGCCTGTCCAACAATCCAAGACATTCTGATGAACAGCATCACACCCCAGATATTAAGCATACAGCGGACCTGCAACACACACACAAACACATGGTTAACCTTGTGGGGACCCGCTTCTTGTCCCCAGATGTGACTATGAGTCTTAAGTCCCCGTAATGTCATTAAAACATGTACACACAGTTCGGCTCCAGATTCATTCTCGATATAAAACCAGAGTGGAAAAGCAGTCCTCTCCCCTGATTCTTCACATTTATTTGATAAACTGAAGTTATTTAGTTGTCATGAGATTATTTTATTCAAGTCATCATAACCAGAGGCTGTGAAGTGTGAAATTGAATAAATGATTTAAAGTTTAATATCACAGGGAGAAGGTGGTCACACTAACCAGGACTCCTTTGACCCAACCAAACTTGACAGTTCCTCGTTTCGCCTCCTTCGCTGCCAGCGCCGCCGCCTCCTCAGCTGCTGAGGGCTCCTCTCCATTGGCCAGACCATCCTCAAACGGCTCCTGACAACCAATCACAGCCAAGATAGAAATGAGAGATAGTGTACCAGAGCTGAGACAGTGAGTCAACTCATTGATAAATTGATAAACAAAAAAATCAGTCTCGGTTTAATCACTGAACATTTCATAATTAATTAATTAGTTGAATTTAAAAATGGGAGCTCTGATTGGCCAGCCATCATTTTCAGGCATAGATATACACACGTAGTTGCTACACTGGACACTGCTAGTCATGGTATTGATACGTGAACATGGACGCCACATTGGTCTGGTCTACTCGTCACAAAATAGGAGACGTTTATGTGTAACACAGAAAACTTTGTTGATCAAAAATGATGTTTTTTATACAAAAATACTTGTGTTTAATGCAAAGTAACATTACGCTAATATTACTTAAATAAAATAAAGTTGAGCCTATGTTTTGTAATTATGTTAGAAGTATATTCTGTTTTCTCATTGTGTTGTAAAATGGCAATTATGATGATTTTAATGTCACTGCATGTCAAGATGCTTCTCTTTGAAACTATAGATGGGTGACAAATTAAAGGAAAAACCTGAATAAATGAGTAGAAAATCAAGCCAACTCAACACCAATGCAAGATTTTGGAGCGACATGTTAGACAAAACTCTTCACCGACATCATCAAAACACCAAAAGAGGAAATATCTTTTGGAAGAATGTTTGGAAACTTGGAGAATCTGCTGTTCTGGAGGCTCGTGGTGGAATAACACCATACTAACATGCTATATTTTAGGTTTTAATTCAGTTTGTCACCAGTCTGTATCTCATATCTTAAGATTACTGTAAAATTTGAACCAACAGTCTGCACTTTACGTGTTGCTTCACCGTAATCAGAGGAGACAGCTGCAACTTCCCGCTGTCACGATACTGTCAATGCTCCCTGTTAATGTACAATATAGCCACCTGATTGTACCCGAGGAGTGGGAGCACGGCTGTGGGGGCCTGCAGGGTCATGACAGACAGCATTGTATGTGTGTGTGTGTGTGTGCGTGTGTGTGTGTGTGTGTTTGGGTCATGCCTCCAGTGATGTCATTGAGCCCACTCACAGTCTCTCAGGTGGGAGTGAAGGGAATGTTTTCTGTCTTAAGACGTCTGTTTATTCAATTTTTATGGTAATTTTATTCATTGTTTGTGTTTCGGGTTGTTTTATGGTCATGTAGAGTTTTATATACTTGTCTTTATAAAAACAAACATTAAAAAGATTCAATAAATTAATAAATCCATTCAAGAAGGAAATTAAACACTGAACTCAAGCAGACAGGAAATAGTTACTATGGTTTTTCCTGCTATGTTTTTTTATTTTGTGTAATCATTTATTTTATTAATATTTTAAAATGTTTTTATTTCCTTTATCCTCTTATTGTTCTTTCATTTCTCATTGTCTTTTATCTGTTTTTAATGTTTTTTAATCTAATTTATTGGTTTTCATCATTTTTATTACTTGTGTGTTTTAATCTCAAATTGTTTACATTTGTTCTGTTTTATTATCAGTTTCTCAGATCTCTGTAATAAACTAAGAAATGCATTAATCTGAAGGAAAGGTGCTATATTACTAAAGTTTGATTTATTGATTGATTGATGAATGTTGTATGTTGGATTGATGATGATGGATTTAGGGGATAAAATCATCTCTTTTCTCTCAGATAATAATAATAATAAAACGTACTTTAACTTTAACGTCTCCAGAATATAAAGATTTATCGTGTGTTTGTGCTGTATAGTAGGGGGCTGTGTAAACCTGTCGTTATTACACATATAGATCAATAATATTCATCAAACTGTGCTTGTTCATTGCACTTTATCACTAATGGATTACCTCTCTTGAGTTTTTAATAATGACATTCTAAATCTTCCTATAATATCCAACATTATTATTACCATTAGAATATGTTGCTTTTTACGATAAATGATTCTTAGTCAGAGTGATGGATGTGACACTGATATTAAAACTTTTACTTTATCGAGTTCATCATGCAGCTCCGACAGCGACGGTCTGGTCAGTTTCTCCCCGAAGGACGCAGCAGTCTGCCGGTAGAACTCGATGTTCGGCACAGCGTCTATGGTGTTGTGTCCGAAGGTCCTCATGTAGTAGGTGTTGGAGTGGGAGTCGGAGATGTGGGTATGCCCAGTGCCCGTTGAATGGAGGCTGACCGAGTCGCTCTTGGTCGTGTCCGGCTCGTGGGAGACATCCGGTGGGAGCCCGATGTCCATCGCGCTGCCCAGCGCGCCCGAATCCAGGAACCCCACCACCCTGAACCGGCCTTTGGAGTCATCAGGCGGCTTGGATCCATCGGTGGAAGCCGGGACAGGTGCAGGTGCTGCGGATGATGCCTCTGTCACCACATCCACCTGGAAGCGGCTTTCAGCGGAGCCGCCGGTCTTCAAGGACGGTTTCTGTCCCGACATGTCCGCCCGGATAGAGGATAAAACTGAAGCACCGACAGACTAAGTGCTACCGTGAAATAACCACCTGCTCCAAAACCGCGGGGAGGTCCAGGCAGCAGCGCCGCAGCATTTAGTACCGACTACCGAACAGTCAGAGAGGACACACAGAACCACAGAGCGGAATCAGTCATAAAACTGGAGTCCAAATTAAACGATTTGAGGTGAAAGTTACATACAAACAGTCATTTACTCCTCTGCTGACCACGGGGGAACTCTGGGTACATGCGCCAGGACGCACGGCAAAGATCTGTGCCGCGCGTAAAGGACACCAACTCTCTCTCTCTCTCTCTCTCTCTCTCTCTCTCTCTCTCTCTCTCTCTCTCTCTCTCTCTCTCTCTCTCTCTCTCTCTCTCTCTCTCTCTCTCTCTCTCTCTCTCTCTCTCTCTCTCTCTCTGTACATCCATCCACGAGTTGGCGAGCGTGGCGCACCCGCACTTGGTAACTCAAACGGGTTATTGTCATCGCCCTCTCTCTCTTTCTCCCCCTCTATCTGGACTCTCGAGACATCCCAGCATGTCGGGAACACGGAGAGGATGAAGAAGAAGAAGGAGAGAGGATGGATCGATGTCCACAACGCTCCAAACTTTGGCACGCGTCCTGGCGCCTCCAAGTCGAGAGAGGAAAGCTTGAGATTGGAAAGAAAGAAAGATTTTACATCATAAAGTTTAGATCCATTGTAACATGAATATGTTTATTTTTCATAGAGAACACTGAACCAAACCCTGGTTATACCCCATTAAAAGCAGAATAACGTTCTTATAAATAAAATAAACAATATGAAGTCCTAATTGTACCATTCAGCATACTTTAAAGTGTGTGTGTGTGTGTGTGTGTGTGGTGGCATAAAACAAAGACATTTGTCATCACTGCTCGTGACACACTGAGACACTCACACAGAAGCCTGGACACGCAAGGAGTGTGTGTGTGTGTGCAGCATTAGCATAGGGAACAACAGTTGCTTTCTCTGTCAAAGTGCTTGATGCTGGAGCCAAGCACTGGACAATAAATATAAAACAATACAAGGACAGAAAGACAGGAACCAGTTTAACCACACTGTAAAAAAAAAAAAAAAAAAAAAAGTTATTTCACAGAAATTCACTGTATTATTTTATTTTCTACATTAAGTGTAAATGCCATAAAAACACAGTAAATTATTTTTATTAAAAATATTAACCATAAAATAAAGGCTGTAATCTGTAAACATTGCTGAAATACCTTAAAATTACCTCATTTAAATAATGGCTTGTTTTATACAGTATTCTTTTGTAAATTCATAGAATTATCCAGTTTATCCTTAAGACTGCCCCATCAAAGCACAAATTTCTGGATGTAAAACACAAAAAAAACATGTAAAATTATATTGAAATTATCCTCCTTTAACAACCATTAATGGTATCTTGAGAGCTTTAGGCTTTAATTGTATGTGATTATCTCATCTATTTAGGGAGCCTGATAGTTGAAGGCTCTGCCTCCCATTCTACTTTTGGAGACTGTAGGAACCACCAGTAAGCCTGCATTCTGGGAGAGCAGTTTTCTTGTGGGGTAATAGGGTACTATGAGCTCTCAATAATTACAAAGATCAGTGGCATAGAACCAGCAGCAAGCATGCCAAAAGTAGTTACAAAAAATGACCAGCAGGTGTCGCACTGAGTGAACCTCCTCATCAATAGGTTTGTACACTCAATGTCTCAAAAAATAAATAGAAATGTGGATATGTTGACAGCTAGACAAAAAACAGGCATCTATAGATAGGCATTTATGCAGTGACTAATCTACACAGACGGTAAACATCATATGAAGCAGTAAATCAGTTTGGGACATCTCATCCAGGTAGCATCAGTTAGAATCAAGCTCTCACTGGACAGTGGCCTTCATCAGCTGTGATCATGTGGAGCCACTTGATAACTGGCAAAACACACTCAATGTAATTCTGCAGACCGGTTAGAGACTCATCCTACCTGATAGGAAGGGACTGCTTTACGGCTATTATGGAGATAGGACGAATAATTTCCGCCCACTAATAACTTTGTCGATATACATTTGACATTTGAATATTGTATTGAGATAGACTTGAAAAAGTCCAAACCTATCCTTGAATCTACCTACATTTTGAGAATGCTACAGGAGGCGTTCAAGTTCGTTTACCATACAATATGTTATGTCAACAGTGTACTGATAGATGTTGACATTTCTGTGAGTGTACTGAGAAGTTACACTGCTGGTCTTGAAGAACTCAGAGACGCCTCGCGCTGATACACCGGAAGACTACGAAGGGCCAGAGTGCATCTCATATTCATGAACATTTTGTTCCTAGACTGAAAATGAAAAAGTAATAATCATTACACAAATAATTATACATCACACAAACATCAAGCACAAAACAGTGTAACAGTTCGACTAATGTAATTTCCAAAAAATAATATAATTATGATGGTTCTATTTTTTTTTAAACTTTAATTTTTTCTTTTAAACAACCATAGTTGCCCAAGCCAGTGTTTGAGAATTACATATATAAAAATGTTTGCGGTCATGTTTCCAGACTTTACAAACTTGCCAGGGTTGTAAAATACTGACTTGCAGTATTATAAAGTGCTATGCATTGTTTTGGCATCTGAATAGTCTAAAAACGCATGGATCTATCCCTCAAACTAGACTTCTTTTATCATATTTCATCATCTCACTGCTACCTGAAGCAACATGCCAACACTAATACAGACCATTTTTGGTCTGAACAGGTTTCAGACAGATATTCAGTCTGGTAATAGCTCAGTACATAAAAAGCACTGAGTCTATATATTCTTAAATAATTCATACAGATATACAAATATACTGCTCCTGATGTGGAGAAAATCAAATTTAAAATATAGCTCTGATTGCTGTACAAGGGGCAATGTCACTCAGTCAGTTTGATCTTGTGGGAACAGATTTATCAAAAAATATGAAATAATTTGTGTTACAGTCATAATTGCTAATTATTCCAGTTAACAAGGACTTCACAATGAAATGCTTAAGTGACTTTTTAAATACAAAATGTAAATATCCATCTGACTTACCAATACAATAGCCGCTTCCTGGTGAGTGAGTGATTTAGTCCTAGATGTGCACAAAACACATGAATATGAACTTTTGATTAGTTTACAAAATAACAGTCAAGTAAAAAACTTCAAATGTAATATGGGCAGGGTTTGAAGTGGGGTTACAATGTTAAATTGATAAAGTTTATCAATAGAAAATTAATCAGTAATAATATCTTAAACAATTATATAAAAATATAATTGTTTCACAAGAAAAAATGCCAAAAATGTGTTGGTTCCTGCTTCTCAAATATGCAGATTTGCTGCTTTTCTTTATGTTACATCACTGTGAATTGAATATCTCGGGGTTTGGGACTATTGGTTGGACGAAACAAGACATTTGAAGAAGTTCCCTTGGGCTTCTGCAAATGACACTAAAATTGGTGTAATTTCTTACTTTGACAGTTTATAGACAACACAATTATATAATTGTATTATAATATTATATAATTGATGAGTCAAGAAATAATCGTTGGAATAATTCGAGCAATACCAACAGTATTTCAGCACACATCATACCGAGATGTCTTTGAAGCTCAAGGAACCTCAGCATGCATGTTTCACTTGAGCCTACGAGGAAAGATAAATGACAATAAATATATAAATGACAACTTAAAATATATGATGGACTTAGCATACAAACATACAGTATGTTCAATAGTAACACAGTTCAGTATTCACTGGTTGAGTCAAGCTATTTATATCCAAAACCAAATTATTTAGCTTAATTTTTCCAAGTTAAAAAAAGAGTTTTGACTATATCAGTATCAAATATATCAAATCTTAAAATCAGAGGAGGAAAGTAGTTCTGGGATTGTTTTGTCTGAATAGTTTTTAGAGGCTGTGAAAAAGTGGGTGAGACCTCCATTTTGTCTCCATTAAACTTTACATTTCCATCCATATTTATCATTTGTTTGTTTAGCCAGTCACATTGCTGTCATTTATGGTTCACTCAAGAGAGAAAAGTATTGAAGCTCTTTATTTATTGTTTCTTGAGTTATAGATTAGCTTAAGTTCAAACCTACCATACTCACCCACCATGCGGCCAGGAGACAAAATGGAGGCACTGAACCACTTCCTGATTTTAAGATCTTGCTGACATCACCAGTGATGTCATGAGTTAGACCAAGTGTGAGGGAATTTATTTTATTTAGTTAAATGTTTGGTTTTGTATTTATGTTATTTGTACTTATTTTGGTTTACGATAAGGAACAATGCTGTTGTTGATGTGTGTGTAAACAATGTTAACTGATACAAGTGACATTGTCATTCACCAGTTGTTGGTCTAAGGGAAAGGACACCCCTGATAGAAATATGGTTCTGCCTAGACAGATTTCAGGGCCTATTTAAAGGGAGAGATGTTAGTTTGGGAGAGAGCAGAAACCACAGAGGATGTCAGCGTAGCTGTGTGAAGGTAAGTTTGATTTTGCTTGTTTTCATTTGGTAGTCTCTGAGTCTGTCCCTTATCACCTTCCTTGACACTCTGGCAAAGCTTCCTCACAGGTAAAACTTTATTTCACAGTAAAACAGCAAAGGATTGTGCAAAGCCAGAAAGGGTTGCAGAAATGTTTCATTTTTCTTGTTTCCTATCTTGTCAATTGTCTCTTTGATCCAAAATCCTTTAGGATTTAATTTAACTTTTAAATTGTATTGCATGCAAATGAAAGTTCGCGACTTGGATGACTGACACTGATAAGACTCGACCTGACTTTGACTTGAGGCAGATGACTCGAAAAGACTTGACAGTTTTTATTTAGCTGAATCGCCTATTTGCATTATTGTAGATATTGAGCATGAACAGCTAACGTTGTGAGACATGAAAGGGTGTCTTCTAGTGAAGTGTGTGCAACCCAGGCTTTAAAGACAGTATCTAGCAAGACCTAGAAAACAATGCAAGACAGGATTGAGCTCAAAGCTTGTTGAAAGCATTTTCCCATACCTGCGCTGATTTTCTCTCAAGCTTAATATTATCAGACCGTTTTTGATTCAGACAAGACAGCTTATGAATTGACAGCTTTTCATGACAGAGCTTCACTGTTCTGTTCGCAGTCCCTCACTAGTTCAAAGTCAATGTAACTCAACCACAGCAGAATGGTCTCTTTCTCTTTAATCAACTGTGTGACAAATACAATCCTTCAAGATCAGGCAAACAACATGGTATTTTTCCTTGATGATGCTTGATGTTTCAATAATTTCAGTGTTCTAAATGAATGAATGTATTAGTCTACACAATCCACAGCAGAAAAAAGTAATCATCAGATAGAATATTATGTTTCGTTGTGCAAGCGCCAAATGCAGGTAGATTTTCCATTTGGTGAGTAAATATACCAAAGTAGTCATGTGTTGCAGACAGACACTCAGGCTGTAGTATAACTTGCAGTTTTTTTATCTGCGCACTTTACAACCACAACAAAGCAGAATGTGTAGCTTACAGTCCATCAGCATATTTTTGCTGCTGTTAAAACCCACTAGCTTTGTGCTAACTAATGCAACTGGAGGAACTTCCTCTTCTTCTACTACTTCTGCTTCAAAACTCTCACCTTACTCAAAGGCACAACCTGGTGGCAGAATGGCAGAAGTCATACAACATATCCATAAACATTAATACTGCATAAAATACAAAATTATGAACCCTAGATCCTGGAAAACATGTTAGATCAGATTATTTATTTTTGTTCAAATAGTTAATTAATGTGAAGTTAATTCATAAAGTTAATCAACCTGCATGATGTTCTTTAGTGTTCTTTAGTGATGTTCTTTAGTTGACATAAATTGTCAACAAATTGTAGTTGTTTTAATCTTTAAATGTCAGTAAAAATATGTATATATTTATTCAGTGTCAGAGTTGATATGAAGGTACTTTTACATAGACCTTCTGGTTTTTGTACACTCAGAACTCCATATATTAATGTGAAATGTCTGTAGATATATTGGGGAGTTGCTTGCAATTACTGTCACATAATATTTATATAAAGTAAACCCCATACATTAATGGGAAAAGCCTGTGAATATATTGGAGAGCTGATTTTAATTACTGTCAAAAATGTTTATATAATGTATACTCCATACATTTATGGGAAAAGCCTGAAAATATATTGGAGAGCTGCTTGTAATTACTGTTAAATAATGTTTATATAAAGTTAACCTCATACATTAATGGGGAAATGTATGTAGATATATTTGATAGTTGCTTTTAAATACTATCAAATAATGTTAGTAAAGTAATGATTATTAAAATTATGTTTTTGTAAACTATTATCACATGATGTTTTTTTTTGTACAGTATAAAACCAACATTTACCAGGGATCTACTGTTAATAGATTGGATAATCACATAAAATAAAAGCCTAAAGCTCTCAAGATACTGTTAATGGGTGTTAAAGGAGGGTAATTTGAATGTAATTTTACATAATTTTTCTGTGTTTTACATCCAGAAATCTGTACTTTGATGGGGAGTTTTTGTGGATGGATTGGATAATTTACCAAATTTTACCAAACATTACTGTATGAAAACAAGAGTCTTCATTTAAATTAGGTAATTTTAAGGTAGTTCTGCAATCTTTTTCATTTTTTGTGCAGATTTATACATTTGCTTAACATTCTAGCAATGTTTTATAATGAGATTTTCTTTTTATTTTATAATGGTTGGGCTGTAAAAATGTAGACAATGTCCAAAGTAAATGTCCATATATTTTTTTTTTTTTTGAATAACTAAAGAATAGAATAAGAAAAGAAGAATAGAATAACTACATCCTCATCACCACCATGTTGTCACTGGTTTACACTTATTTTACATAATTCTGTTAATATTACAATGTTAAAATGTTGTGTTCTGAGCCATTATAGACTTTTTAATATTTTGTTTTACAGTAATCACTTAATAAATTACAGATAATTTTTAAAGCTATTATAGATTTTTATTTGCTTTTAAATGATAAGTTCAAAATAAAAACATAATGAAAACAAATCATTACATTTGCCAATATATGATTCTATTTCCTTATAAAGTATGAATCAATAATTTAATTTCAAAATGGAGTTGCATGAATTAAATTATTTTAAGAATGCTTTTAAATTTTACTGGCTTGGTGTCTTTTTGTTGTTGTTTCCTTATGTGACACGTAAGTAAATGAATGAATGAATGAGTCATTCATTTATTGTAATTAAACCCTAAAAAGTTCATAAAAGCACACTCCAGAATCCTAATTATACAAAGAGCAACTTCAACCAGTAAAGGATGACTCCAGTGTAAAATATTTGTAAAATTGTAAAATACTGTAAAATATTTATTTATTAAACTTTCTGCCAACAGATTGCTCTGATCAGGTTAAAGCAACATCACTGAGGCAGCTCTTAGAACCACATTGTACTTTAAATAGAGAAGAAAACGATGCAGATTTGAAGCAACTATGTGTTCAAACTGAATCAACAAGTTGCTGAAGCTCCTGTTGATGATGACTGTATGATGAAGACCACTGAGCAGTTACAGCAGTCAACACTGACATCCTGTGGTGAACATGAGAACTACAGGACCATCCTGAGCTCTGATATACTGATCAAATCAATGTTACTGCTTTTTTTTATAGAGGTAAAGATGTGTTTTAAAAATGGAGGTAACATGCATTTGCTTTTGTCAGTATCAACTAAAGGAAACCAAATTAACAAAATAATGATGAACTATAGCAAGAACATAAGCTACTTGATAGCACTTTAGATCATAGTTTATATCTGACAATAAACTTTATTTGTACAGCACATTTCATAGATACAGTGTAGCTCAAAGTGCTTTATATCAAATTGTATACATGGAAATGTTTAAAGTAATAGGAATAAAATTTTAGATATAATGAAATGAAATTAAAATGAACTTCCAGTAACATTAGATAAAAGCTAAGTTACATACTTAAAAACTAGATTTAAAAAGTGAGTCTTAATGCAAGTGTTAGTAGTTTTCTTTTTTTTAAACACTTAATACTAAATACATACAAACATTTCAAATAATCACAGTACACGTAGTCTTTTGTTTTCATACAGCACAGATAAGGAGTTAGTGGCATAAGGCCTATAGATGGCAATGTTCAGTCATTTTCAAGATAATTCTTGAACTGAAAAACAACAAATAGGGGGAAGATAACATAAGAATGAATCACAGAATGAAATGGTCTTTAATTGATTTAATTGATTGAGATACTAAGTCATTATTATGAGAGACTAAGTCATTATTATGAGATACTAAGTCATTATTTTGAGATAGTTTCTCATTATAATGACTTACAGGATCCTTTTTTTCATCACAGTGGTGGAAATGTTCCCAGATGAGAGAAAACCAAAGCATGAATTAACTTCAGAGGACGATATGAGCTGACTTTTACAGCATTTCTCAGGTGGAAAAAATGCTGTTTTACTGGTATGTTATATGCCTACAAATGTTCATATCATTGTCTTTAATGACACTGTGGCTTTTTATCTCAGATTCATTCTGCTTTGGCAGAGTTAAATTCTTTCAAGAATTTAGTCTCTTTAAGAATCAGGATACATTTAATTCTCAGTTTTGTCCTCATGTATTTGAAATAGTTGTTACACATCTGTAATATTTTATCTTTAACAATTTAAACTGTTGAAATCAGCGGGCAATAATGATATAGCTATGTGTTGTCCTGGTGGTTATGAAATTGTACACTGTGTTGTAATATTATTGTGTAAGGGAAAAATTAGTGGGCCAAGTATTGAACCTTGTGCAACCCCATGTAGAAAGTAATGTGCATTTAAAACATGCTCACTAAAACTTACAAACAACCTGTTTAAATAAATAAATAAAAAAGATTGAGCACAGCTGTGTTTTTCAGAGCTTAAAGTAGACTCAGTTTATTTAAGTCTTTAGGTTTGGTAAAGCTGCCTGGTCGTCACCACAGAGCTGTTGTACCTGCAGGAAAACAGAAGAAAATGTTTTTATTCACACTAAATATCTCCTCTGGTACGAAATCAGTGTTTCATTTTGTTTATGGCCGTTTTGGAATGTCTCATAAGAGTCAACGAATCATCAAAAATGTTTACTGAAAGCAGTCAAATCTTTTCTTGAGCATCAGTCTCTGATACCTGGAGAAGTGGGAGGAGTGATGAGCTGTCAGTCCTGTTTGGGTGAGAGGAGCGGAGGTGGAGGCTGAGGAAGAGGAAGAGGAAGAGGATGAGGAGGATGGAGAGCTGTGGTTGGAGTCCTGACTGTGGCAGAGACGTTCCCGACCACAAAAACACAAAGATTCCTCATGAGGAACCACAGGGATCCTCGCCAGGGCTGCGTTCTGTAACACACACACACAAACAAGATGGAGGACGACATAACAGACCAATCAGTTTGCTGTGAGGTGTGTTTGTTTCGTTCCCTACCTTCATCAGGAGCCTCTGGTTCTTCATGTCCTGCTTCCATGGCATCACATAGAGTTTGGGTATCATAGGATGTTGGGCTGAGAACGTTGGGATGTGGGAGCAGGATCGCCTGGGAGCGAGCAGGAAAAGATGAAAAGATCAATCAAAATTGATTTATGTTGCACAATTTATAAAGTAGAAATAAGTGTTTCACATTAAAAACAAAGGTAAAGTTAAAAATCAAGATGAAAAAAAGAGAATAACAACACAGAAATTCAGGAATTATAATAAAAATAAGCTAAAATCTTGATTAAATTATTAGATAAGAAAAAAGAATTTAAAAAACAATAAAAATACAGACGTGTTAATTAAAAGCTAAGTTAAAAAGTTTTAGCTGCTTTTTACTGAGGCTGCCCGTTTGCTGTTTACATTTATGCTGGTAGGCTGTTCCACAGACTTTGCAGCAGCTTTTTATCAAAAATTGCAATACACTGCAATGTTTTATGTGCTCTTTTTGCAGTAAAATTGCATTAATTGGGGAAAAATTGCAAGTAAAGGAAAATAATGCGATTTAAAAAAAAATACTACCAAAGAAGAGTCCTATGTAATCACTTTCCTCAATAAAAAGTATACTGCATATCACAGACACAACTATAAGCCTTATAAGCCTTTATTAAATAAACTTTCACCTCAACATTAGCACCAAATAAAACCAGTCAATAATGCCGTTAAAATAAAACCATTAATATAGAAATATAGCTTCATTTCCAAAGTGCCCATTTTTATGTCTAAGCTACGTTTTGTCACACTTGTCACATTCAAATGATGGAAAAATGATTTTTGTTTTAAATTAAACAGACAAAACAACATAGTTTTACTTGTATTGTTTCAGACTCATATAAATCACATAATGGATCATATTTTACAGTCGACTTTACTTTAAAAGTTCATTCTTCAGTGAAATAATCTGCAACAGTACTCACTCATGTTGGTCAGAGCTCCCTGCAGCATCAGCCATGTTTGTTGACTGCCAGGGTCGCCTTAGAAACCTCCCGGTGGATCATTGGTCGGGGTGTGTGTGTGGGGGGTAGGATTACAAGAAAGAGGCTTTAAAGTGACTCACTTAACTATTAGTTAAAACTGACAGTTATGGCCAGTTAAAAAGTGGTGATATGGGATGGGAACCACCAAATGTCAGACAGAAATGTGTGATGATTCGACTCTGGAACAGACTTGTGAATATGCCTGAACAGATTTTTAATTGGGACATAATGTCTGATGAAATGATGTTACAGGTACATCACCATTAGCTATGGAAACATTGTCCCTGTAGGCAGTGGCACAGTGCACAGATTCTCTGGTAGAGTCAAACAAAAGGGCACCTCTAAGTTTATGTTGACATTTAAGTCCATTTCTGTCCCGATGTCACACCAAAGCAGCATCTGAGCATCACTAACTGAAATTACTTTTATCTGAATGTAGCAGCTTTGTGAAAATAAAGAGTTAACCCTTTCATGCATGAATTATGATAACCTCAGTCAGGATTTTTTTTCCTAAGTGTTTTTATTCTCCTTTAGTCATGAAAAAAGAAAACTGAACTTAAACATGCATTTTTCAAGGAGTTTTTCACATGTCCACTCAGGTGGAAAGCATCCGTTTGAGTTTTCAATTGAAGGAATGTGTATTTAACAAATGAATAAAATGATACATTATTTGAAAACTATAAAATAATATATATTTCAAAGCTGTTAAACTAATGTTTTAACATATTTCAACATATTCTAATACTGTTCAATGCAATGCAAAAACATTGAGCCTTGTTCCTGACTCCTCAGCCTCTCCCCTCTGTCTTATTGCATTTATTAGCACATGAGCTACAGATGACTTGAAAAGCAGAAGATCCTTCTTTTCTAATCCAGGCATTCTTTTGAGGTGCCGGGCATTCCCTCAACATCCTTATCCCCCTCAGCATCCTCATCATCCTCAGTATCCTCAACTCCTTCAGCATCCTCAGTATCCTCAACTCCTTCAGCATCCTCAGTATCCTCAACTCCTTCAGTATCCTCAGTATCCTCAGCTCCCTCAACATCCTTATCCCCCTCAGCATCCTCAGCATCCTCAGTATCCTCAGCTCCCTCAACATCCTCAGCTCCCTCAACATCCTTATCCCCCTCAAAACTGCAAGTTACATTCTAATATCATAAATCAATTGATTTACAGCCAAAAAAGTTACTCCAGATGAAGTATTTTCAAGAACAACAAAGTTGCAGTAATAGTATAATTGTAGTTGAAATGTAGTCAGCGATGCATGATGTCCAACTTAGTGGACAGATGATTAATTGTCATTTTCTCCCAACATACAATCAACATATATAGAGAATTTCCGGCCGGCAGGCGGCCATCTTGGTTTTGAGTAATTTGTGCTGCACTTACAAAGGCTGGCCAATGGATGGCAGTGTATGGGATGACACACTAGAGTCCACTGTGGTGGCCGATGTGCAACTATGCCATCAAAACCCAAGAAAACGGCTTTTGAATAGTTGTCCACTGTAGTGACCACTATGCATGAAAAGGTTAAACTAAGATTATGGTGTGTTTATGTTTACGTTATGGGTTAGATGAAATCTCCCAGTTTCCCAGTCACAATCATGACTTGGATATGGAGCCTGGGAGAGGCCATGACAAAAACAATGACTAATTTGTGCTCTCGGTTTAATATTACATGCTCTAGATTTAATAATTCAATTTAAAGGATTTCATTCATGCCAAAGAGCATCTACACCTAATGTATAACAAAGAGACAAAAATGCAGAAATATTACAGCAAAAATAAAACTTTATTTCAAAATAGATCTTTTAATCATCAAAACTACGAATCTGACAGAGACCCTCTGTGTATAATTTTAATATTTACAGAATCACAGTGATTCTTATCTCTGTAACAGTCTATCGTATGAATCTCATCTGGAATTATTCTGCTGACACATCAGTATCACAGTCTTTATCCTTCCTATTCTGATTGGATCTAAGCTGGTAAACAGACGCCAATTATTACAACGCTAGACCAACTGTATAGAATTGGAATCGTTTGGAAAATAATTGGCAGTAAAGAAGATATAAATCAACTGAAACATTCATAACTAATTGCAGATATTGATGAGAGAAATGAGGTTTTGAACTCCAATGAACAAAGACAGAAGCAGCAGCAAACTATCTGCTACCTGCTCAGCACTGTGAGTTTTAATGCTGTTGTTTTTACTTCATAAATGACAGTAAGTGAAGCTTTAAGGTAGCATGAGGTAAACATGAGTAAACTTCTGTCAGGGTTTATGGAGTATCTACAAAACCAGGATGAAGTCCAGAGCTGGTTTTCAGTCTTAAATGTCATCATGTGTTCGCTGTTTCAACCTCACATGAACATCAATGTGATCAGTCAAAACTGGGTGATCAGAAAAATAAATCCAGCACTGAGAACACAACATGGATCTCTTCAGATAAACAGGACTGTAAACAGAAGACGCTACTTTAAAAATAGGTTTTGTTTCACTGAAAGGAAAATGGAAAGTTCTTGTTACTGCCTTCCGACTACATGTTGTAGCCCTTAAAATCCAAAAATTTACAGTACACTTTACTCATACAATACTATTCTAATACTAATGTATTTAAAATTGCACCAAAACGTTTAATTTAATAAGCCAATAAAACGTTGATCACAGGTTGGCCGTAGTTGCAGCGACTGGTTGAGTTGAACAGTATTTGAGCTGTGCGTAGCATTTTCAATACAGTACTCAATACTAGTATTGTCAGTTTGTAACATCTAGTATAATGAACTATATACTGTACATACAGTATATATACACAGTGGTTTTCTGTTAATATACTGGTTTCCAGTATCATCAGGCAGCTTCGTCCAGCAGCCTCTGCAGGTTCTTCTGCACCTGGAAGAACAGATATCCTGTTTTATTATAACAGTAAACTGAATGCTGTACGACATGATGCTACATTTCTAATCAAACTGGGATCTAATGTCCTGTCATTGATCATTTTGAAAATAAATAATGCTGTAACATGACAGATGAATATACGGAAGCCCTGAAAGGCAAGTGAGAAAAAAAGTTTCTGGAGATCCAATTTCTAAGTCTGATCTAAATTCTTTTCTCTCTTGTGTTTATGAGTTAAGAACAAGTGAAAAAAAAGGTTTTGCCAGGATAATCTTTCTAAGTTCCATAAAAAAAAATTTAAAATTTTTTACACCTGTTTCACAGATCAAAAGAATTTTTAATTTTTTTTTATGGAACTTAGAAAAATTATCCTGGCAAAACCTTTTTTTTCACTTGTTCTTAACTCATAAACACATGAGAGAAAAGAATTTAGATCAGACTGTTTCACAGATTAATTTTTTTTTAATTTTTAATAAAAAAGAAAACAATTTCACAGATCAAAAAAAATTTTTTTATGGAACTTAGAAAGATTATTTAGAATTTTGTTTATGAATTAAGGACAAGTGAAAAAAAGGTTTTGCCAGGATACTGGGTTAATGGGTTTTAACCAGTTCGGGTCAATATTACACCAACACATTACTGAGCCACTCATGACAAGAGGTTGTTTTGATCCAGTTTTAGTGTTATTTTTTATTTTACTGTTATTTACCCAAACTAAAGCTTGTTTTAATCTGCTCTCCTGTTTTTTTTTAAACTTCCATGTCACGGTTTGTTAATTACTTGTGTATGTTTTGAATGTCATTTGTGCATCTTTTTTTGTACAAGAAACAACACATTTGTGAGAGTTTTTAACTAAAGCTTGTTCTGTGTAACACTGGGTCAAAATAACAGATTGTTAAAGTCAACCCAATGTTGTGTTGGTGTCCTGTAAACTGTCATGTGATTCGTTACACCACATGCACACCTCACGCCACAGTTTATGGGATGGCGGTGATTCTAGTTGTCTCTGGCTGTATCATAGTGAATTTAACGGTTGCATCTATGAGACAAAACAGACTGAAAATAACTCTTCACACTGACCTGCGACCTGCAGTTAGCAGACAAACAAAAATCATTCTGCTGTAGTTCGGGGTGTTTTTATGTATCACGGCTCTTTGGCTTCTGTTCTGTGATTATTGTGTGTGGATTTGATGTCAGATCGACGTTTCTCAACAACCGGTCTGTGCAGTGTTTCAACTGGAGCTCACCTCCTGACAATATAGTGATGTGGCGCCTTCAAAACACTAATCTGACCCCGGAATAAGTTTAAAGTCACAGTGTATAAACCACAGAGGCCTTCCAGCAAGAGCAGCTACTATCAACACATCAGGAGGATGTTTTTCAGTGTATGTTTGCAGCGACACAGTTTACTCATCATCGAATCATACTTTGATCCTTGATACATGTTTACTGGTTAAACTTAGCTGTCAGCTGCTGTTTGTTTGTTGGTAAAGAGACGAGTGTCAGCCTGAAATGTTAATGCTGACTGATGGATGAGCAGATGAGCTCTTCTTACAGATGACGTCCAGGCTTTTCTACAAACAGATCACTGACTATAAATGTTTGATTAACGGCAACAGTCGCAGGTTTCACTTTGTTCGCTGGAAACAAAGCCTTCCTGTTCTGGTTCTGACGCACTCTGTGTGTGGTTTCACGTGTTGAGGAAAGGACGTAGCAGACGGAAAAATCCCTCTTGAACACGGGCTCAACGAGTTTTAAGTTGTGATTGAAAGTTGACAAAAGGTTACTTTGGCTGCACTGATGAGAAACACAATCAGGTAGAAGCAGGTCAACGTTCTTTGGGCAGCTGGTTTCTGGGTTCGAGACGTACCTTAATTAACTAGAGTGACAAGTCTGTTTATCCTGGAAGAAAGCCTTTTTGTTTTATATATACTCTCTGATTTTGACATAATCCCCTGTTTGCTGTTGATGTTTTAAAACTGGACTAAACTACACAGGTTTGACAACTATAACTGTAACAAAATCAGGTGTTTCTCTTCTTCTTTTATCTAATATTTAACTTGGAAGAGACAGACTGACCTTCTCCAGTTTAATCAAGTTGATGGTCAACAGTTCAGAGAAAAGCTCCGTGTTCACGTCGCTGTTCACTCGTAGAAAGTCGTTTCTGGAAAAAAAAAAAAAACACATAATGGGTGGAAATAAATTGTTAAATATATATCGGAAAAGATGCAGATGTATCAGCAAACAACCAGAATTAATAAAATAACTTCAATCATTTCATTTCCTGACATAAATAATGTGCAGGAACTTAATTATGGATCTAATTTTTAATATGAATAAAGGCTACAACTAATTTATTTCATTATCATTTAATCAGCTGTTTATTTTCTCAGTTAATTATGAAGCCATTCAATCTATAAAAAAGTGCTGCTTTCCTAAAGCCAAAGGCGACATCTTCAAATGTCTTGTTTGGTTTGACCAACAGTCCAAAACTCAAAGATATTCAGTTTACTATAAAATAAAACAAAGAAAAGCAGCAAAATCCCACATTAGAGAAGCTGCAGCCAGAGGATTGATGGAGTTTTCTGATTGATAAACGGTTAATCTATTATCTAAATATTTGCAGATACATTTTCTTTTTGATCAATTTAATCATTTCAGCATTAACATGTATCGTGTGACTCTGTGCAACTTTGTACTGTTTGCACACGTTAGGAAAATATCAGGGGTCACTTGCAAGAGAAAAACGATGACATCACGCGTTTCACAGCGGTGTGAACAGAGCAGGTGCAAAGGAGACAGTAGGTCAGAGGATATACAGTTGTGCTCTGGTAGAATCTGTAAGATGTGCACCATTCATAGTGTCTATAGTTGTGACCATAAAATTCAATTTTGGTCTCATCACTCCTAATAACTTTGTTCCAGTAGTTTGGAGGCTTGTCTCGGTGCCGTTTGGCATATTGTTAGCAGGCTGTTTTGTGGCGTTGGCACAGTAACGGCTTTTTTCTGGCAACTTGACCGTGCAGTCCATTTTTGTTCAAGTACCTCTTTATTGTGCATCTTTCAGCTGAAGTGGCATGTGGGTTTTTCTTTGCAATCTGAACAATTTTTCTGGCAATTATGGCTGAAATCTTTGTTGTTCTACCTAACTGTGGTTTGGTATCAACAGAAACCTTCATTTTCCTCTTCTTTATCAGAGCTTGAACACTACTGATTGGCATTTTCAAATCTTTGGATATCTTTTTATATCCTTTTACTGGTTTATAAAGTTTAACTCCATTTTCTCGCAGGTCCTTTGACAGTTCTTTTGCTTTCGTCATGGCTCAGTATCCAGTAAAGTCAGAGCAGCCCTGGATGAAATGTGCAGAACCTCATTGACTATTTATACACAGACACTAATTACAATCAAACGAGTCACAGGTGTGGAAACTTACCCTTCATATCCATTTAAACCTGCATGTGTCAACTAGTGTGTTTATTATCAGGTGAAACATTCAAGGGGATGTAAACTTTTGATCAAGGCCATTTTGGTGATTTCAGTTATAATTATGATTTAACACAATTATGTGAAAATAAATGGCTTCACCTGATCACTATCTCTAAATAAAACAAAAGTTTTCAGCATGATCAGTCATATTTCCCAAAAATGGCCAAAATTTCACAAAGTCTACCAGGGTATGTAAACTTATGAGCACAACTGTACATATATATAAATAGTTTTAATATATAGGGCCAGTTCATCAAAATTGGTTTATTATTTGCGTTTTCGACATCCTTTCTTATATTTCTGCCTCCACCCCAAATGCAATAAAGGTAAACGGACTTTTGTTTACGGTGCTCAGAGTTTTTAAAAAATCAAGAGGAGCATTTCTTTCTACAAACTGTTACTCTGGATAATTAACAGACCTCATTATAATTATAATAACAGTTGTCATGTGAACTACTTTCTATTGAGGAAATAGTTCCTATGAAAACTGTGGACAGTGACAGTCTGTAAACAGCTCGAGGTAAATCCTTTAAAATCAGTGCATGTGTTGTATATCTGAAACAAAATATGGGAGAATTTGTAACCAGGGAGGATATATCTATATCTATATCTATATATATATATATATATATATATTTAGAGAGAGAGAGAGAGAGAGAGAGGATATGTATAGAAAGTTAAAAAAAAAATCCAGTTTTATTTCATCTGTCTAGAAATTAGTAGCTTTTTCTCGCATGTTTTCCAGGATTTTACAATCTGTGACAATCTTTAATTTGTCACAGTATTTTTTAGTTGTTATTTTATTGTTGCCTATTTATTATTATTTATTATGGTGTTTGATGATGATGATGTATTGTTCATTTTCCTGTTTAGTGATGTTTCTTGCCACTGCCTGATGAAAACAGATCATTTTCCACAGTGAGGACAATACAGTTCCTTCCTTCCCTCCTTCCTTCCTCCCATCCTTCCATCCTTCCATCCATCTTTCCATCTTTCCATCCTTCCATCCATCCTTCCTTCCTTCCTTCCTTCCTTCCTTCCATCCTTCCTTCACTCCTTCCTTCCTTCCTTCCAGCCCTCCATCCATCCTTCCCTCCTTCCTTCCTGTCAACTCACTCGTGGTTGGTGAAATCTGTGACGGAGCCGAGTGTCGTCAGTCTCTGTTCCAACGAGACGATCTTAAAGGCCAAGTAACAGGAAGACAATACCAGGACACACACTCTGAGGACACACACACACACACACACACACACACAGTCGATCAATCAATGATGAAGGGATTGATGAACAGATGAATATGCAAAGTTATGAATGAATGAATGAATTATATAGTGAATAAATGAATACACTAGTGACAGATCGATGAATACATGATAAATTACAACTACAAGAGTAGATGAATGAATGAATCAATGGAATATAGATAGATGAGTAAATTAATCAATAATTTAATGAATGACTGAATGAATGAACACATGAAAAATTAATGAATGAATATAAAAAATGGTTGAATAAATATAATAAAAAAGAAACATTTTGAAATTATTATTATATTTTTAAAAAAATCAAAAAGACAATTAAAAATTAAATATAAAAATATGAATAATTTAATGAATAACTGAATAAATGAAAAAAATGAATGAATTAACATTAAAAATTGAGGAATAAAAAAATGTAAAATAATAATAATAATAAAAGTGAGTGACTAAATGAATGAATGAATGAATTAATTAATATAAACATGAATGAAGGAGTATAAACAATTATAAATGAATGCATATAAAAATGTATGGATTCATTAATTAATATAATAAATAAACTAGTGGATAAATGATTGAATTGATTGTAATAAATATCTATGAATTAAATATGTAGATGAATTGGATAATGAATGAATGAACTAATGAATGAATGAATGAATGAATGAATGAATGGCAGTAAACTCACAGGAACAGGTAGACAAACAGCACAGTGTTGAGAGAAACTGGTTTCATCGTCCTGCTGTCAATCACAACCTCTGAGACTGGAAATAAAAAATATTACACATCAACGTCCTTAATGAAACGTTTATATTTTCACTCTACAAAATCTGTAAACTGACAAACATATTATTAATTATATATGATTCAATTAAACTTTATCGGTCCTTTGATTTGCAAAAGTTGTTCCAAAATCAAACAGTAATGTGACACACAACATTGTTGTCTTTTATGATGTGAGTCTATTTCTCTTAAATACACCGTATAAAATGTTTTATTGGTAGTTTGTCCTGAAGAATCAATTATCTACGTTTATATTTCTTCATGTCAGACTATTAACTCATGCCCCCGTCTTGTTAAATGGTTGATAGACTATGAAAACACAACAAGTTCGATATGTTGTCTTTTAAAATATATTAGAGTGTCGTCAATAAACCTGAGGAGTGAAGTGTGAGGTTAGCTTTAGGTTGTTTGTTGTAACAGGATATAAAACCTTCTCGGTGCAGGAGAATCGTCGTACCAGAGTGATGTTTGTCATGCTGCTTGTTGTCTGGACTCTGCTGGTTCTGATGCTGGTTCTTCACTTTGTGCTGATGGTCTGGATGTTCAGGAGGCGTCGCACCGTCTGTGTGCTTCAACACATCCAGGAACGGAGGAACAGGGAACTCTGTAGCGTTCAAGAGACAGTGTTTAACAACGTTGTTTACTTCAACAATACAGTATTACAACTTCTTTAACGCACAATATGTAAATTCAGCCGCTAGGGGTCTCAATCAAAACAATAACAAAAGACGGAGTGTGATGACGGTGTGAAGTAGCAAGGGATCATGGGAGTTGTTGTCTTCGTTGTTAAATAACCAGCTTCACCGGGATAGGATTACTCCAGTGTTCATCATTCAGGATGTTTTTACTGGGAGCTGAATTATCCGCAGAGGTCTCCTCCTCTCCAGAACGAACAGACCCAGAGATTACAGGTAAAAACACTGAATAAAGCTGTTTCACCTAAAAAATCAGTGTTTCTCTGACGATGTATGGCGACCACCGGACATCCAGTACGGGCTGTTAGCTGAGTTGCTGCTAACACTTGTTCAGTTTATTTCTCTTATAACTTTAGATCCAGACGTCCAATGACTAAAATCCTTCTTCCAGCTAAAAGATATAGTTAAAAACCACCTAAATTTATCGTGAAAATGTGTCTTAAAACTGAATAAAAGTCCATTTATAACAGTTTGTGTGGAACAACCACAATGCCGATGTATTATCTTGTATGTGTGTAAGTTAATCTTTGGTAGACGCCATTGTAGCGGACAAACACAGCGCCGCCGTATGCATCTTGTGCGTGTTTACTCTTTGTTAGAGGAGGTATGACGCCATTTACAGGCGACCAAATGAAACGGTCCGTTACTTTGATTAAATTACAGATTTCTCTGGGTTTGAAAATTGTTGGAAACATTTGGGATAATGTAAGTACACAACTCAACAAAATATATAACATAGGTCCAGTTGTTTTTATACATTTTAATGTGGAATAATTACATATTATAGCTTTAGCTGCTGGTAAGTTTATTTGGATCTTTTAGCTCGAGGCTAATCTCCCAGTAGTCCATGTTAAAATGTAATGGCTTCACTGCATGTGATTGGCTGGTGATACCTGCTATCTTCTCGTAGTCGGGGGTCTGAGAATCAGAGCTGCTGCTCTCCTCCATCTCCTGCCTCCTCTGTCTCACCGCTCCGTCCAGATCACTGAAATCACCTGAAAAACTCTGCAAAGACGCACAGGCAGGTCGTTCATTACTGAGCACCAGAAACAGCACTAGAAGCCTCTGTTAGAGGACTGTGAGTGTTTGTTTTGGTGTGTTTGTGGTTCACTAACCAGAGGAAAGCGGGGCGATCGGGGGGACCTCGTACTTCTGAAGCTGTTTTCAGCTGAGGACGGGATGGGGCTGCTGCATGGACTCTTCTCCTGCACATTAACATATAATACAAATCAGATTCTAAAACGTCTTGGCGAACATTTGACTGTAATCTGATCCATGGTGGTATTTCTGCTTTGATATTTAAAGGGAACTGATTTTTGGCTTCAAAAGTTGCAAAAAAGGAAATAAATATGATGTTTAGTATCATAAACATCTTTTGCTTGCTCAGCAATCGTTTTCTCAAAAAATGTTGAAAATGTTTTGTGAGTTTTCGCCTTTTGGAGTAAAACTACACAAAGTACATAGGTGTGACAGTGTAGAACAATGCAGTAAAGCTTTTCAAATGGTGGTTTTAAGGAACTTAGTTTAACTTATAAGGGTGAATTAAAAGAGAAAATGTCCAATAAAGTCAAGTTTATCTGTAGTAGTAGTTTCACGTACAATGTCAATATTAGCTTTATAGGCCATTATCATCGTCATATATTATTCTTAAAGAAGTTAAAACATTCCTAATTTTTATGTCAACTTTTCAGGAACTATGGAAACCAGCTTTGACTTTTTATTATTTACACATCACATTATAATATGAACATTTCCACATTCCTGGTCAATATTTTGTACATTACATTCTCTTCAATTTAAATTTGTAACAACTCTTTTCACTTTACTTTTTTTTTTGTAAATTTCTATTTTATATTATTTATGATTACTTGATTCATGTGTATATTTTAATTATTATGCACCATAACAGCAAACCTACTGGGCAATAGAACTGTCTGATTCTTTGAGTTCATGTACTTTTACAAGGTTTGATAAGACAAAGAGGTCAAATAATTTTATCTCATAATCCTTGAAAATATAAAATATATATATATTTTCTATGTATAAAGTGCACAGGTTTTCTACCTGGCAACAGTGACACAGGAAATAGATATAGTTGCATGAGGAGAAGTCTTTCCTACCTCCAGATGAAGACAGACAGACATCAGGAACTTGTAGGTGTTGTCTCTGGACAGGAAGGACACAAACACGTACTGCAACAAAAAAAACACCACAATGTTACTCATAGACGATTCTAGTTTTATTTTAGTGGCAGATATTTGATGCGGACAGTCATCTGGACAGTTGTTAGTGATAAACCGGTTGTAAACAGAAGCAAACAGTAATATAACACCCGCAGCTTTGTTGTGTTGTGTTTTTTCAAATGTTTTTTTATTTAGAAAACTTTCCCCAAATGAAAAAAAATACGACCATCATGACGTGATTTCTCACCCTGTCGTTTGCAGTGGAGATCACCAGAGCGTTTGGCACCAAGATGGCGGTTTTGGTCTTCTTGATGTGAGTGACGGAGATCACTGGGATGGCGATCTGGGACGGACAAATACCAGGATGAACAGTTCAGCCCTGCAGGGACTAGTTTACTCTCTGTTGGTACAGTATCACTCATCCTGTGGGGAGTAGTGGTCACACTGTCACCGGAGCTCTGAAACCTCATCAGTCAAACAACTGGAATCATGGGAAATGACTCAAGTAAAGGTCTGTTTGATAAGCGAGGATGTGATCGCAGACACAGATCTCTATCAAATATAACTGCTGTGATTATTACACACAAACATTTTTTCCTTAGTCACTCTGCCAAAAGTCACATTTACAGATGTTTTTCAGTTTTCTTCAGCTTTAGGAACATCCTGTCCTCTTCGCACTGCAGCACTCATCTCTAATAACTCTACTTTTGTCTTGTGAAAGGCTGCAGACAAAAATATGCATGTCAGGACCAACCAGTAGGGGTCACTAGTTCAGTGACTAGAACTTGATCCCTCACTGGCTTCCCACCAATGGAACACACACTATTAAGCTGCCCTTGTTTGTGCAACTGAAATCAGATTTAGTCATCAAGTTTTTTAAGTATTGTTAATAGTTTTGTATTAATTAAAAGGCAGGAAAAAGGTCTTTGGGGAAATATCAGAAATGCTCCATTTCCTCTCAGTTGGCTGGAAGGGCGTGTTTTTGCTCTCTACCAACTCCTGAGGGAAATATCTGGCTCTTTAGCTGCTAAATGCTCCACTATGTTCACCAGCTAGTCTACAGCTAACTGTGTCTGTTTGGTGCTGAGCAGGTAGTGTACAGTGGCTTTACAGAGCTTTTTCTCTGAAAACGACGCTATGAGAGCGCTGAGAGTGAACCAAAACAGTAAAGTTGCAGCCGGACAGATAAACAACGAGCTGAAGCCCGCTATAAAGCTGCAGAGTAGCTGATAATTCTCTGTAGGTTCATCACTACGAGCCACACACAACACACACTGTCAGTTCAGACAGTAATTTAAAAACTGTAGATTGTAGCTGCTTTAATCAATCATCAAATGAAACCTGCTGCTTTTAGCACCTTATATAGAGCACAAAGAAAGATAATACTCAGCTTTATTACATTATGTTGGTATACATTGATACAAACACTGTGTAACACTGTGAGATGACAGAAACAAGAGATGTAGCTGAGAAAGTTAAAGACTCTCCGCCAAAAGACCTTTGGGATGATAAGATTACTTTTCAAACTTAATGTCCTTGTCACAAACACAGAACATTTTTGGCTTCAAAAAGGACTTAGCAGTAACAGTAAACTCTGTCCCAGTTTTCAGTACCTTTGTGTCTTTGCCAAACACCTTGGAGTGGAAACAGATCCAGTGGTCGGAGACAAACATTCGTCCCTGGTAGAGGATGTCTTTCTGCAGGGCACAGGTGTAACCTGACAAACATGTAAATCAGGTACATCGGGTTACCGAAGAGAGGCTGCAAATCACTTTTTAGTATTAGTTTAGGGGAAAAAAGATTGTTGTATTTAAACAGGCTAAATGAAGTTAAATGGCTTAACAATTAATAGAATGATTACTGAATTTAGATTTACTCCCATGGTTCTGTTATAAGCATTAACTCATCATCTAGAGCAGCTCGTAGGTATCAAATGTTAGACTATTATCTAAACCCTCATTTAGTATTTAAGGTGGAGTGGATGGCTGTGATCATTAAAGACTTACTCTGTCTGAGCTGTTCCTCTTTGCTGATCTCCTTAAATATTTTATGGTACTGGCAGTTGCTCTTCGAAAGCTGAAACACAGCACACACATACGATTAAACTACAATGACATTAATGCAAACAAAGCAACCTGAATATTGGCAAGCATTTGTCTGACGAGTCAATACAATGTGCTTAACATTAAAAACTAAAATACATTTAGAAAAGAAACACAATAGAATATAAAAAGACAGAAACATGATTTTAAAAGGTTATAAGAAAATATGTTCATATCATAGATCATAGTAAAAATAATCTAAAGAAGAATAAAACATAAAATGGGAAACTACAGGCTACAAAAAGTGCAGCTACAGTGCAAGATATGAATAAATTAGTAAATTTAAAATAAATACGTTGGAGCAGAAGTTTTCTGTGAGTTTGTTCCAGTTATATAAAGTAGTGCAGATAAACATACTGTAATAGCTTTAAAAATGTTTTGACCGCAGCTGATATTTTGTGTCCATGTTCAGCAACCTTTAACTGAACATTTTTAAGACTAAAAAATGTAAAAATGTGTATAAAATGTATTTAATACAGTAAAAAAACAAGACCCTGGGGGGTCTGGGACATGGATGTATTATAAGAACTGGATACTGGACTCAAATATGGCGCCTATTCAACTAACTATATAATATGCACAGTAGTGTTTCTTCTGCTCAGCCCATAAATTTTATATCGGGATGATGTCACAAACTTTAAAAAAAAAAACCTTTTCTTGGCTCTGAGATTCTAGTTTTACAGATATAAAACCTTCACAGATTAAAACTTAATATTACAAAGAATAAAAATCAACCTGGTTTGCAGTTGGAGGCATCCTGTCAACAGTTTTACGGATGTCTTTTTTATAATTGTGCTCTACGGGGAAAATGCTTTTTAGGCTGCAGGGAATTTTTCGCTGCAATACTGCCAGTGACTACTGGGAGAAACTGGTATCAAGACTGAGCAATGGCTCCGTATCCAGCTCTCATCATCTCATACATCCATGGTCTGCAGACTCTGGGCAGCTGCCCGCTTTACCTGGTTGATCATTCAGCCTTTAGATTCACTTCCTGTTTCCAACCGTGAGTCAACGTTGTTTTTGTTTTGTTCCTTAAATCATGACCGCGATCGTCCCCTAACCTTTAACCATGTGGTTGTTATTCAGAGCAGGTCCATGAGGGCCATCAGGACCTTCTCTGTAGGACATACTGTTTTTGACAGGTGTAATTTTTATTTTTAGTTCATAAAATATTACATTATTAAAATTATTTATTTGATTTTTAAAAATTGTTTTGTTTTGGTTTCAGTTACTATCATAACCATAAACCCAGAATCTGGAGCTGGAACTGGATGTGTTCTCCATCCAGCTGTCTCTGCCCCCTCAGGTCCTGCTGTGTCCCTGGTTGCAGGTTTTACTCATAGAAAGTAAACTTCGCAACAAAATTAACCAATCAAAATCTGATTTGTGGTGACCTGCTAGCAGGTATTTCTTCGTGCCGCGGGGCTCACGCAGGCAGGTATTGCAGAAAGAACGAAGGATGGATTTTGTTTTCAAGTGACCGGTGAGTCCTGATGTATTCATTATCTATAGAGCTGATTAAGATTGTTGTTGGCAATGCTCGACGTTGCTGCTGTGAGATATATGGCCTGATTTCTACCTCTCAGAAAGTCTTTCCTTTATTGTTGGCTGATTGTTGAGCAACATGAGCGAACGTCTAGACCATCGGAAAGAGCAGGTTGGCAGTTTTGCTAATGAATTTGTCTTAGTGGGAGGAAAAACAAGGTTAGTATTAGTGTCGGCTTGTTGAGCACACGAGTTAACAAGGCGATTTTGAAATGGACTTATTTTTAATGGCATAATTTGCATATTGTTTTGATTTTAGTTGCTGGCAATGAGTGCACTTGTGTGTGTGTGTGTGGTGGGGTCATCAATGTGACCACCGAAGGCCCAGTGCAAGACCTGCTACTGCTGTTATTGTTACCATGACAACGAAGGTCCCCTAACCTTAAAAAATCAGTAATTTTAACCTAAACCAAACTTGCCAAACTTCAACCATAACATATTTATTTTTCGGTTTTGGAAGTTTTGTCATTCTGGAGTTCAGGGACGTATTTTGTCTTTTAATTTGGACGACTTGTTAACAACTGAGGATGTGACCTCAGTGTCCTCAGTCAGCTACAGCCCTCCTACCACTGATATCAGCATGACCCACATACTGCCGACCCTGATGCTTTCTGATAGTTATCATCAATGAGATAATAATGTGGCCTTGGAAAAAAAAAGTCAGTCATCATAAAGCATATCTGATATCACTAATCTGGAAAAACAACTGTCTGAGAACGGTTCCCATGCTGTAATGTTTATGAGTGTAATAAAATATGTGTTAATAAATCCTCACTTGGCTGTAGTGAGACTTCTTCCTCTCTATCTTGGAGTCTGAGTCAGCCTGGACCTGAGTCAGCAGAGAGTTGTCGAAGGTCTTTGACCTGCAGACAGGAACCAAAAACCAGTACAACCAGGAATGGATTCACTTATTACTGATAAGACATTAAACAAACTGAAATTACTCATACTAACTGATACAACACTAAACAAACAGTTATATTACGCATTACACGGCTGTCTGGCTGTCTGTGACCCTTTGTACTCTAATTCAAATGCATTTTGATTATATAACACTACTTATTATACTGTAGGTCACCAAGTAAAGTTATATAAATTAAATATAGTATAAATAAGTAATGAAAATAATATAAAAACATTTAATTAAAAAGATAATATAAAGGATAAAAGATCTTTATCTTTAAACATCAGTAAAAAAAAGTATTTCTGTGAAAATCTGAGATCAAGAAATATAAACAGCTTTTTATATTTTATAAATCTTGTTGTTTACCTGACTAACGCCGGCTTCCTCCTGCTCGAGGGCTCCTGATGCTCGGGATCGACGGCCTGCGGAGGCTCGTTGGTCGTCCTCCCGTTTCTCTGACGCTCTTCGGCCATGTTCTCTACATCTGAACTACAGACAGAAAGAAAACAACCACAGAAATCACTTAAAGAGCAAGTAAGAAGAACATACATTAGAAGGAAATGTAAAGATAAATGCAATCCTAAAGCAGCTCTGTAGACATTTAGTACTGCAATTGTATAAAAATGAGTCACAAGTGACAGATTTTTAAGGCAGAGACACTGTGACAAAACACTGGATCCTACATTTCCCATAATGCAAGTTGATAGTGTTTTTTTTTTATTTCATGATGCCACAGTCATGTCTGGGATTGATGGGAAAAATTCCCATGTCTGCAGCTTGCTATGATTACAGAGTTGGTTGACTGATGGTTAAAAATGCTGTGCACTGACAACACAACACAACACTATATCCATTAAATTTGGGTTTAATCACCATGAACCATAAACCTTCGTCCCTAGTTGCTCCATTTTCATGTATTTCTGTTTTATGAATGACCAAGACGGATACATCAGCTCTTTCAGAAAAGTAGAAATTTCCCAGACATAACTGTAACTTGACTTATTTACAAGTTGAAATCTCGTAATCACGATAAGAAAATATGACGTGAAAGTGGTGTAAAACTCTCCCTGCTTGGTAAACACCAGCGTCTTTCCAGACCCCTTAACCCAGTTTATAACACAGACTTTCTCTAGCTCAAGCTGATAACCCTGATGACATCACTATCAGCGTATGTACTGTATTTGAGGTTTAGTGCAGGATTCAATTGATTCACCACTAACTGACATATCAGACAAAATGGAAACCACAAGGACACAAGTGAATCGTATTCATCTTGCAAAACAAGACAGTATTTTAGTTGTTTTTTAATTAAAAATATTAAATATCTGTAAATCAGTGTTAGACATCTACTGCAACCCAGACTTGGGGTCATTTAATGTGAACTTTGAAACAGGTTTCAATCATATCATTTTTCAATATATTGTTAGTAGTTTTGTGCCATTAGAATCTATTTCGTCTCAGTCGGCTTTGTCAGTGTCTGTTTGTGTTTGATTGACAGCAGCTGGCAGGCTACTGGTACAGAAGGAAGACAAAGTAAACAAACTGCTATGGCTATAAGTCATGCACAGACGGCGTATTGCTAACAAGGATGTTGAAGAGCAACGACCAAACCAGCATCTAACAGGTCCGAAGTGACATTTGCAGGTATGTTTACATGCTGTTTAATGTGCTGCAGCTGATAAGCTAATTAGCTATCAGGTAAATGATTGTTTGGTGGCTCGTTCAGGAAGTTAAGCTACAGGACAAGATGTATGTTCATGTTTATAAGTTAGATAAGAAGGAGACTTTAGCAGGGAAGCTAATGTGGGTTGTTGTTCAGAGTGTGTGGCTCTTGTGTTGTGTAGCCGGATGCAATCAGGCTCAGTGTGACCATCTGCTCTGCCGATGATAGAACGACACGTTATTGCTTTATTCAACATTTGATTTGCTGATAAGGACTCCAATGGTATTTCACTGAAATAATGTAAAACTAGGGGGCGCCATCATGAAACCAAAGAACTTAAAATATAAACGTCTTCCTTTTGGTTTCTGTTTTTTTCTCAAAGGAGAAAACAGGACAAATGATTTACAGAGCAGATATGTTGCTGTCACAGACAATAGAGGCAGTTTAAATTCTGTTGGACTTTAACAAATTGTGACTGAGATATGCTCTGGTGGACAAACTGTGTAACAGAGACACTGACCTCAAACACATCTTTAGCATTTCTGCACTGAAATTTCTTTCTACTGAATGGTAAACATATACACAGATATATCTGTGATAAACTAATATCGGCCAATTTATCAATTTATCAATTTTGTTTTTTTTATTACTGTGTGACAAGAGAGTCCAAGGTGACGTCCTCAGATGTCTTGTTTTAATCGACCAACAGTCCAAGATTCAATAATGTCCAATTTACAGTAATATAACATGAAGAAAAGCAGTAAATACTAACATTTGAGAAGCTGGAATCAGAACATACTTTGCATTTTTTGCTTGATAAATGAGTTCAACAATCAAAACTGTTAGCATTTAACTTTCTGTCAGTTGACAAATCGATTAATTGGCTAATTGTTTCAGCACTAATAGAGATACTAATACTTATACTACACCTTCTATTTCTACTCATTTAAACTGTTACTCATGCCACTACAAACACTACTATTACTATTACTACTGATATCTACATTTCTTCATAATCTAGGATCCTCTCTTTGACTCTCTTTTTCAGTCAGAAACTCACTGATAATCCCTTTCTTCATGCTTTGCAGTTCCTCTGTTAGACTTCCTGGCATCCTCCTGTGATGTCTGCTGGTTAACACAGTGTTCTGTCATCACGCTCATCAGTTTTTACCGATCAAACGCCCCGGCCGTCCCGCTGTCCTGTCTGTCTGCCTGCTGCTGTGAGAACTGAGAGGTGAACTGAGCCTGCAGCCTGAGCTCCTTCACCTGCTGGTAGGAGTGTCTGCAGGGGCCTCCTGGTTTCACATGTCACAGCCAATCAGACGGCAGGACGTGGTGTTGTGCGTGCATGTGTGTGCATGTGTGTGTGTGTGAGAGAATTTAAACCTTTGATCAGTGACATTCAACCCAGCTTTGTTTGAGAGTAAAGTTTAATTTTTACTCTCTTGTATGTTGCTGTACATTATAAAATCTTATTATATTCTGCTCTGATCGCATGAAATCTGCAGAAAAAGTAAAGTTGAGATATTTGCTGTGAGTAAGAACTTTATAACTCTTTCCAGCTCAGTTTACACTGGAACAAAACTTTCTCCTCTTTCTTCTCTTCTCCTTTTCTTACTCAAACAGGATGAAATCTTATCAGTTTCCCTTTGTCGATACAAAATGTAATCGTTTTATTTACTTTCTTACTACAGTAGATGAATCCGGGACAGGACTGCCAGGTAGAGAAAACACCTGAGGACAAATATTATATTTTTCATTGTATCTCTGGCATTTCTTTACTGAAAATGGTGAATTTCTAAATATGTATGCGATAAGCTAATATCGTCCAATTTATCATTTGGGGTCTACCTGCAACCAACAATTACTTTTATTAATGTCTTGTTTTGTCCAACCAACAGTCTGACCAACAGCTGATGTAAGACTTTTAAAAAGTAGTAAATCGTGTTTTAAAAGCTGGAATCACATCAAACTTTGCATAGAAGAAGATTAATTGACTAATTGTTTCAACCCTAAAAGAGAAACTGACTCTGATACTCTGATATATCATTTATACAAGTTTACAACTGCTCCTTATACCATTATTAATACTGATATCTATATTGCTTCATAATCCTTGACCCTCAGAAACTCACTGATAATAGTTTCTCTGTGACACTTCCTTGCATCCTGGCAATATTTTTTGTAAAATACTGTCTACAACCAATTCTTAATTGTTGGGAAAATGTGTGAGCACAATATAAACTAAAAATAATTAAGGTCTTAAAACTACATTTTCACAACAACCTTGTGATTGCTGATTATTGATATTGTATGTTAGTCCAGCAAACTCTCTAACAAATTTACAATTAATCAAATGAGCAATAATCAGCTGAGATGCAGTGACTGTGGGGCTTTCTGGGCCCTTGAGGCTCTGTGGCTGCTTTGCCCAGCTGTTTCTCCATGTTGTTCCTGGCATTTCTTTGTTATTTTATCCAGACAGACAGTAATTTCCTCTTCGATCATTAACTATGTACTTGCAGTAAAATATCTGTATTGAAATGATAAAAAAAAAAAGAGTGGAATACCAGTAGTGTTTATACACAGGCTCCAGCAGGCTTGCTTGGTAGATTTTGGTGCACAAAACAACTGCTATCCATTCTCAGTAATAATGAACATAAATAATAAATAAGAATGCAAAGTGCCATTATTTATTCTGAAGCCAAGAGGGAAAATTAAATGAGAAAACTACTGAATTATACCTATACTACAGAATTTTACCTGCAGGTGTTTAGTTCCCGTGTAAATTCAATGTGAATGAGGATATATGATCCAGCTATTACCCTGCTTCCGTGTGTGTGTGTGTGTGTGTGTGTGTGTGTGTGTGTACCAGGTATTACTCATGTTGTAGGGACATAAAATAAATCTGTTACACAGTCACATTGTGAGGACTCGCCTCCTATTCCTATAAAGTAAATCATTAAATTTTAGGACGAAGACCTCATTTAAGGTTAAGGTAGGGTTCCTAAGTCCGCAAGTACATGAATGTACGTCAAAGTCCTCTGAAGTGATGGAAACATGTTTGTGTGTGTGTGTAATCTGAGCTGACTGATATCAGCTCTGGGTTACTGGGCCACAACAGTCAACAAACATGTTGAACTCTTTGTCCTTCAATTTCTTTCTTTCTACCACTCAATATGTTTCACACACACACACACATATTTATGTACAGTATATACACACAGAGGTAGAGTTACACATGTTCTTGTATACTTGTGAGGACCCTCACTGATATATTACACTCCCCAGCCTCTAAACCTAACCTGAAAGGAACTGTTCAACATTTATATCAGCTTACTCACTTTCTTTACAAGAGAGAGATGAGAAGGTCAAGAAATTATGTTTATATACTAATAAATTGCAACGGTAAATACATTTTGAAGGAAGCCTAGTGCCTCCTGAAATTTTGTTTTCTGTCAACACATTGAGAAAATTAACGTATTTCACAAGTTGCACAAATGTTGATATTGAATGTTTTAGTAAAATGTTCAGTAACAACATGTTTCATTTTTCTTACATGTCTCCTTTAATCTAAACCTTTTTCTAAACTGAACATTAAAACCAAGTCTAAAACATCCTTTAAAGAAGCGAGGATCAGACAAAAATGTCTTAAAAGTGATTCACATTCATTCTTCGGGTCTAAAACTCTGATTCGTGGTGTTTATCAGTGTTACTGTTGTGTCATCGTGTTGATTTCTTTACTGACAGTACAGGTACAGTTCGAAATACAAACAGTGTTGAACTCTTTGCCAATTTTTTTCGTCAGTTCTTCTTGCAACTTTGCTTATTCATCTTTTTTTTTCTGTGTCTCATTCACACATTATTCATAGTTTATAATGATTTGATTTTATTACTACACAATCATTTACTGTTATTCTGCATTAGTACATATGTTCATTTTTCTTTGTCTCTCATATCCTCCACATACTATATTCGTATTGAGTAACATCCCTCGTAGCTCTTTTTCTTTGAAATAAATAAATGCTATTGGATTCTAAAACAGCCACATGATGGAAGAGTTCATTTTCCAACTTTAATGAAATATTAAAAATGTTTTCCTCTTTAGTTGCTTGTATCCATTTTAAAATAATCCACTTAAGTATCATGTTACAGTCATAACTAATTACTGTCTCCACTCTCAGCAACAACTGGGGCTTTATTGATTTATTTTCAAGTTAACGTTTCACTGCTGCATGTTGCAGTGTGTAAACAGAGCAGATGCACTTTGAAACACAAACATAAACTGTATGAACTGCAGCTCACAGTCTTCCCTCACAGAGAGGAGCTTGATTTATTTACTACCAAAGTATTTTATTGTTATTATTCATCTATTAAATATTTTTGTATATAAACTGATATAAAAGCCAGTAAATCCCGGATATTTTGTGTTGTAACAACACAGTTGCCGACGATAACCAATTTTGATAATGACAGATGCACTTCTACATCATTTTTAGATCTATTGTCACATTTATGACAGTGAATTTAAAAACAAAGAAAATAACCACCCAAATACATGCAAACTGTTTCAACTCTGTTACAACTGTCTAGTCTTTCTGATCCAATGTTACCATTCATAGCTTGTATATAAAACTGGACGTAGCGAGGGTGTTTTGAAGCCGGTTTGAAGCCCAGTGTTGCAGCTTATCGTCAGCGCCATCGTTTCCATTTGGAGCCAAATTACCTTCCAGATAAGGAGTGTTGCATTTCACACTCTGGAAACACGCTCTGCTACCTCGCACCGAAGCTAACGCTAGCTTACTGGGAACACCGAGTGGTGCACACTTGGGCTAAAGTTAGCTACTTTAGCTAAATTGTGCTAACAGAGCAGGTACTGTAGTCAAGTAACATTAAAATTGATGCAGTTGAAGATGACGCTTTTTTAATTGGGTCGGGTGGAGCCACCATCTAGTGGCCATGTGTGGCAATACACTTTAAGTTACTTCCACATTGGCGACGTCAAGGGGCGCTGTGGTCTACAAAACCACAGCTCTATAGAAAACAGATAGAAACTCACAAGCATAGCAGTATTAGGGCTACAAACAACCTATTATGCATTTTCTGAAAGAAACAGAGTTACTCAGTGTAAAAATGAGTTGGTACTCGCTCCATTCAAAGAAAACATCTGCATTATGAATATACAAATGTCTTGCAAATTTCCAAATAGGCATTATATGAATAAACTGACCACATATCGCAAATAAAAACGGTTCATTTCTCACCTGAGAAAAAAATCTAAACTTACTTAGTGACACAGCAGTCCTAGGACAAACATTACAACAGCTTTGAGCCTGGCTTTAAAATCTGAGCCATCTCTGCCATTGCCGCCAATTGGCATGAAATGCATTCTGGGATACTTGGCTACCCCAAGTCCATACAACTCAGCCCACAGAGTATCCTCGATAACATGGGCCGAGCGGGGTGTGGACTTTGACGTGGAGCAGTACTTGTGCTGTGACTGATGACATTTCAGAAGTCCACAAGAACACACTTACAGACAAGAACACAGACTGAGAAATTTCTTACTGATTGTGTTAACTAAAGGAAAACAGCACCACCTACAGAAAATCAAACTTGTATTACAGAAACTCAACAGTACTGAACAATTAATATCAAACAAAAAAGGACCTTCCATTTAAACAAAAAGTTAAAGTTTCTTACCGGTGACGTCCAGCAGTGTTGTACGGAGCAAAGGAAGGTTTGGACATCGTGCTCCTCCCTTTGAATTGAAACAAGTCGTCGGTGTTGTAGTTCACCATTGCAGCAAGAGTCACTTCACTCTTTACACAGGCAGACCTGACTCTTGTTGTCACGTAACGAACAGTATAATACCCCAATTTAAAGCTCAAAACTCATGTCTGGAGCTGACTGAACCCACCTCCTTCTAGTCCATGTTACATTGTTTTTGATTAATTTACGTGTTTGACTGAACTCCACTATTTTCCTCAAATATATAGTGCGGGACATATTGGGGTCACAAATGACACACCTCCTCTACCCCTGCAAACTAAACATTACATTACTGTCTGTCATTGGCTGTACAGTGGCTCTGTTTGTTTGGTTTGAATCTACAGTGTGTAACAAACACATACTGCCAGCATTTCACTGAACCTTCTTCCTGCCCCAAATCTGTTATCAGTGACTCTGGTCAGTGATTGACAAGCTGACTGTGTTTTGCACTGACATTGCAAAAAAAGGAAACTCCAATCCCATTTGGGGAATGTTTGATTAGATAGGTCAGGAGCAGAAGCGTCTTGCAGTCAATCTTTTTGGAGGGGACACAGTTTCACAATGTGTATGTTAATGTTCACAACAAACTAAGTTGTAATTATATGCTTTGGCTTCTGTTTATGATCAAACCTGTCAATAACTATCTAGGACTATGATTGAATGACACTTATTAACACTATATTGCAACAAATGGCAATAGCAAATAGCAAGAAAATGTTGGCGAAAAGGCTTTAAACTCAGGGCTAACATTAGCTGGTTAGCTAGCAGTACTGTTAATTTAATGCTGCATAAAAACACCTCACAAACATATAGCTGCTGTTTTTACTGACACTATTTAACTCTTGACTCTTTGTAAAAAATCTCATGTCCATCCTGTTTTGTAGCATGCATTTCAGCGCTCCAGGCTGAAGCCAACATGGAAACTACCTTAAAGTGCCACCGACGGCTGCTAGATGCTCTAACTGACTCCCGTTCAAAAAGCCTGAACTTCCCTCAATCACTTTTTTCAACAGTTCATTATGGTCTCAATCTCTAAATTTAGTATATTTCACTAAGTTTAATGTTACTTGATTATGATACCTGCCCAGTTTAGCAACAGTAGCTAACGTTAGCCCAAGTGTGCACCACTCAGTGTTCCCATTGAGCTAGCGTTAGCTTGGGTCCAAGGTAGCAGGGGCGTGTTTCCAGAGTGTGAAAAGAAACACCCCGCACTCCTTATTTGGAAGGTCCTGACTCCAAATGGAAAAGATGGCGCTGATGATAAGCTGCAACTCTGGGCTTCAAACCGGCTCCAATGAAACCAGCGGGTGACGTCACACATCGCTACGTCCATCTTTATAGGGTATGGTTGTATCCTGCATCTTTAACACAAATAGAAACAGAAAACAAGGTTTAAGGAGTAGTTTTAGTTATTGGCTTTTGTCATGTTCATGTCACATGTAGCTAATTACAAGCAGCCAAGTGGGTAAAACTTTTATGTTTTGAAAATTTTCAAACACATTTTCAGGTTTGAATGTTGTACATTTATCCAGTAGGCTATAACCACGCCTGTAAGTAAGACTAAGATTATTTCTTCAATGACACACAACAGTCTGCTGACATTATCACAGGTGTTATTCACTATTTTATGACATGTTATTGACAAAACCATTTGATAATGAAAGTAATTGTAGATGTAACAAATAAGCAGTTGGCAGTGTTTGAAGTCCTTTGAGAGATAGAATAAATTAGGTCTAAGCCAAAATATTGTTGCTATCAGACTACAAATATTAAATCAGACTAAAAATATTAGTATATTTGTCTGCCATCAAAAACTCACTTTGAACATGATTTCTACCTCAGAAATTATCTGTCAAGAACTTCTGTAAAACCAATTCCAACATCTAATTCAAATTCCATAACAAAGAGGATGAATGAACTTTCCCTGTCAAGCCACAATAACACACTTTAAGAGTCACACATAATTAATATGTCTGTGTGGCCACTGTAGTTTTTTTTAATTTACCAAGTATCTCCAGTTGTTGTGATTAAAGTTTCATATTTTCTTATGAATTATCTAAATACACTCTGTCTTTGCACTGAATGTGTGCTCCTGTGTATTTAAACTGTGTTTCACTAAACTGATACGTAGCCTATTTATTCCATTTGTCCCTTTAAGTAACCCGTAGAATAAAACGCTGTCTGTGTTGACTGCTCAGGTTTGCAAAACAGTATTTCTTCATCACAACCATTCAACCACAGAGAGAGAGAAAGGATTGATTTGAATATCTTCTTCACCACAGCAGCAGCAGCCAGCAGCTGAGTGACAATAAACTGTGATTTACATGTTTGATACTGGACAATTACAAGTAAACGCCTCCTGCGACCAATCAGTGCAAATCAGTGAAAACGCTGAAAGGACATTCAATCAGTTACAATCAAACAAACACTGCAGCGCCCCCCTGTGGCCAACGAGTGACACGACTCAGGCTTTTTCAAAATCTCGTTTGTGGCTTCTGATATTATTATACTGTGTGTGTGTGTGTGTGTGTGTGTGTGTGTGTGTGTGTGTGTGTGTGTGTGTGTGTGTGTGAAAATACAATAAAACGCAATAGACAATTATATTACTATATTATTTCTTTTTGAACATAGAAATTAGGAGATTTTGGTGTAAATTTAGGTGTAGCTGTGTTTTTTGTTTTGTTTTTGTTGTTTTTTTAAAATCTTTTTTATTTTTATTAATGTATTGTTTTGTAATCACATCACACCTACAGGCTACTGACCACTTGCCGAGCACCTCTGTCTCTGTCAGAAATACTCAGGTGTCATTCAGCCAGTGTTGTAGTTTGTGATGGAGCAGGCCTGATCCAGCAGCCTTGAACAGACCTGCATGTGTCCATCTACAGCTCGGTGCTCTGCCACACTGCGGCTGGCTGGCGGTCTGACAATGACTTGAATGCTGATTATTGTGGAGATCGACAAAGGAGACAAGGAAAGGAGGAGATGAACCGTTTCCTGAGAGCTGGGGAGAATGGAGGGCTGCTGACGGACTGCAGGGAGCTGTCACACAACCACACTGCCTCATCCTCCTCCTCTTCCTCCTCCTCCATCTCCATCACCTACTCCTCCTCCTCCTCCTCCTCCTCCTCCTCCTCCTCCTCCAGCGCCGCTGGCTCAGCCGACAGAGACGCGGCCCTGCCCTCGCTCCAGACCCGGGGACCTGTCGGCGGTGGCAGCGGCGGGTCGGAGCCGAGGAGATCCGCGCTTAAACGCAGCCGAGCCGGCCGGGAGGGACGAGAGGAACCGGAGGCGGCATCGGCGGCGGCAGCAGCGGCGGCGGCGGGTCACTCAGCGGCTGCCGGTGCGTTGCGCGGCGGCGGCGGCGGCGGAGGAGAGGTGTGCGTCGGGGTCGGTAAGCAGCAGCAGCAGCAGCGCCGGGTGGCTCAAGGACGCAGAGTCGGTGGAGAAGGTCTGGAGATGCTTTCAGCGGTCAGCAGAGACGTGGACGGCGGCGGCGGGAGCGGCAACAATAACAACAATAATAACGGCGTCTCCGAAGTGACCACGGCCTCTCCTTCTGCGACATGCGCCAAAGGCAAGGAGGAGAGGAAGGGGAAAAACGTGATCCGGGGCTGGAAGAGGGAGAGAGACAGGGAGAGGGACAGAGAGAGGGACGCCGCCGCTCCTCCTGTCCGGACGAGGAAGGAGAAGCCCGGCGATGGCTCGTCTCCTCCTCCCTCCGTCTTCCTCTCATCGTCCGCCCTGCCCGAGCATCATCTGTGCCGCGACGGCCCCGGACACTGCCACTGCGCCGCGCCGGACTCCAGGATCATGGGGGATAACAGCAACAATAACAACATCAACAACAACAATAATAGCGGGAGTAACGCTGCCAATAAAACCACCGCGCTGGATTGTGGAGTTAAAAGCGGCGGCGCTATTGTTGTCAGGCGGCAGCATGACGACACGCCGTCCGCCAAGAAACACAGAGGAGCCGAGAAGGTAAGCAGCTTTTATTGTCTGGAGGCCAATAATAAAACACAGCAACAACAACAAAAAAAACCAAACACAACAGCGATCACTTAACACCTGCGGCTGTGCGATCTGTGCGTTAAACGTTTTCAGGCAGAATACTTTCATTTAAAAGCTGAGAAACATGAACATAAAAGCAGAGAAATGAAATATTTTTGATATTCAGAGCACACACAGTCTGTCAGATGCAGGTGTGAAGGCCACAAAGAAGCCTGTACAGCAGACACACAGCAGGAATGTTTAAATGGATGGATGGATGAATGGATGGAGGGATGACCGCCTGCCTGCCACATGATATTTATTTCCTATTGTTGTTGCCCTGCTGGTGTCATTGTTCCTATCTGTGTGTCTGTCTGCTGATATTTACCATGCTGATGTACACAGAAGGGATTTTTTTCCTCTTTCTTTTTTTTTTTTTTTGGAGGGGAGATGAAGAGAGGAGGAGGAGGAGGAGGAGGAGGAGGGGAGGCAGCAGCAGCAGCAGTGTGTCCTGTCCTCCATCTCCATCCTCCCCCTCCTCTTTCAGAACCATTTAATTCAGTCCTCCTTGTTTTTGCTGGAGATTAGAGGAGAAAGCAACTATTTCCATGTGCTGCTGCAACTCAGCAGAAGGCGTGAGGGAATATGAATGAACCTCTTCTGTAAATCCTCTGTTTTTGTTGCATCTGCACAGGCTTTGTTTGCTCTTTTCATTTGGGAAAAGACCTATGATGTCAAAATTAATTAGGCGTTAAATCGTGGGTCAGAATCTTTTTAAATAAGACATAAAATCTGCAGGTGAACACATTGAACCGCTGAGGTTTAATGAGACACTTTCAGATAGGCCACATTTTCTAGTCATTTGAGGGGAATAGCAGGGATGTTGCCACTTGTGAAATCATCTTTGGGTTTAAATAAGTCGTCTGGAGAGAGGCAAAGATGGAGGAAGATGGACGGATGGGTTGGAGAGGTGAAGTGGGGAAAGAGATGTTTGATAGAGAGGGAGGAATTGGAGGTGACAGCAGAGGACACAGACTGAAAGAGTCTGATAGACACAGAAAATAAGAGAGAAACAGATGGAGGATATCCAGAAGGAGTTTTTTTTTTTGGGAGGGGGGTGGAGGGGGGGGGTGTTTGTGGATGCAGGATTAGACGAGGCAGGAAAAAACGAAGTGTCCTCCCTGCTGGCAGATGCTGCTGACAGGAGGAACGCTGGCCTGGCCCTGGCTGCTTTGTTTATTTGTTGATCTGAAGGATTCCCGTTCGGTGGTGAAACACACACTCGCACACAGTCACCCGTGAGCTCTGTGGTGACTGTAATGCATTCTCTGTCAACAATAATCTGAGTTTCACCTGAGAGTTCCTGTGATTGTTGCAGCAGAGCTCCAGAGGCTTTATTTGCACCCCGAAACACTGAAAAATCACATTGTTTTTGCACAGACTGAGTTAATCTCCTGAATATTGACTCAAACAATGGTCACTTCCAGACATGATCTGGAAATATTGATCAATATTACTGATAATACTGTCTGAAAGGTATCCGTGACCAGGAGTATCAAACACCAAAAAAAGGTTTTGAGATTCATTCTTGATCTTGGGAACACATGTGATAAAATATTCTGAACTCAAGTTTCCCTAACTAGTCTTTTCCAGAGCTTTTGATCGTTTCCTCCGGTCTGAGCAAGTTCCATTGGCTGAAGAAGGCTGTGAACGTTCTGGAAAAAGTAAATAAGGGATCCTTGATTTTCAAATATTTTATCACAGATACTAAAACATATTTTCATGATTCCACAAAGTAAAATATTGCAAAAAAAGTATGTCAGGTGGCTTACTGGCTGCAGAGTTTGTATGTTTAATCATTGAATTTGTAGAGCTGTGATTAACAGAGAATCAATCACCACCTATTTTAATAATCAATTAATCAATTTGAGTCATTTTTTAAAGAGAAGTGTCCAAATTCTCTGGTTTCAGCTTCTCAAATGTGAATATCACATGGTTTCTTTAGTCTTCTATGACAATAAACTGAATATCTTTGGGTTGAGAGAAGACATTCCCAGAAAAGGTATAAAGTTGGTTGATTAAAAAAGAATATTTGCTAATGTTGTATATGAATGTATATAAAGTTTAAATACATCAAATAAAGCTTTATTTTTAGGGATTTTGAGAGGTGAAAGTCCTGAAAATGATCTGATCACCTAAGTTTTTTAGTATTTTTGTGAGTGTTTGCAAAGTCTAATAACAATTATTAGCATTCGAATGGCGGATAAAGCTCAGGTGCAACTAATAACCTTAATGATGCATCTTAATGCATTATTAATTACACCTATGTTTAACAAGTCAAAATGTCTGCTGTGAGAAAGGTCTGTTGTTTTACTGGGAAGGCTTAAATAGTATTTAAATGTAGGCAGTAGGAGATTTGAGGGGGGATCCAAAATGACCAAAATGTATCTCCCTTGTTAACCAGCCACCCCCCCTCTCCATCCCATAATAGCAGAGACAGTGCAGGGGCAGAGGGGTTGTTTAGTTGAATATGTTAGTCTGGTCTGCCTGATTCATTGATCCTTTATCTGGCTGAGTTTTGTGCAAGTTAGAATCTATGGCCCAGACAATGGCTCTGAAATATCAGCAGCCTAACTGTGCTGTGTATTGATAAATCCATGGCGCTCTCCATGGTGCTGAAGTAGCAGACAGATTTGTAAATGCGCCTTTTTTCTCTCAGTCCCACCGTTCTGTCAGTTTCATCTTGGATTTATAATATTCTCTAAACTATACACTGTGAATACTCAATTCTATACTATATTATAGCCTATATACTCTATAGAGTAGTGTCACTTTTATAATAAAAGAGAGAGAGCGAGAGGATTATAGAGACACACTGCTGCCTGTAGTATTCCTATAATATTCCCATAATATTTTTATGATTATTCGGTACCATCTGAGGTGCTGAAAATACACCCTCAGGCCAAGCCACCTCTGTAACAAAATATTTTAGGGGAGACATGACTAAAGATATAGTTTTTAATATAGATGTTTGGTGTAACCTGGGAGCGGAGCAGGTAAAGTGACTGAGGAAATTAACCTGCACTGACCGCACCGCATTCAGCTGCTACAGTTATATAATTCAAAGTGAAATTTATACTGTCAAAACTACAGTGTGTTTTGAAAAATAAGCATTATTAAAATGCTTAATGTCGACATCCAGTAAAAGAATATGTCTAGACAAAATAAGTATGTAACCCAATAGCAGTTCTATTAAATTGAAATTAGAATAACAATTATAATATCAAGAATTGGGATAAGCCTATATGATAATCCTGCAAAAGTAACAAATCACCCACTGCATATAGGGCTGGAGCCTTTTTAAGTCAGCTGTATGACAGATGATTGACAGTTTTCTTCTTTGCTCAGGAATCAACATGAACCTTTCTTACACCTGACTGCTTGAATGCACCACTCGCTTTGCTGTCATCATGGTCTTTGCATCTGCTTTTCAAACAGAAAAAAACATGGCAACTGTTCTGAAAAAAACATCACATTTCTTCTCACTAAAACCCAAACTACTGTCCATCTGTTTCTAACATTTCTGTGTTTCACCGACCACAAACTGAGCTGCTGTCAACTGAGGTTGAAGTTCAACCTTAAAAATAAGTGTCGCTCTTCATTTTGCGCTCTGAGTTGAGGTGCAGTGTTTTTAATTATTCTTAAATCAGTTTAACTGCTGTTTCCAATTCACATTTGGAGAAGTGTTACACCCTGTGGAGGCACTGAAATTAATCAGATTGAACAGAATCAAATCAAATTGTGAGAAGAATGTGAGATTTTATGATGCACTTCATTTAAATTTAATCCAAAATGGATTATTTAGTTTTACCACTGCTGACAAGAACAATAGCAGAAGCACTAAATACACGGAATAGTTGCATAGTTGTGCAAATCTTAGATTTTACATTCAAACTAAAGAAGATTACTGCACAGAATTAAACATGTTTACAGAGAAGGCAGAGGTCCTCGGGTACTCAGTTAAGAAATGGTATCTTATCACTAGCAGCTGAAGAGTTGCATTTATGTGTTTTTTGTGATCTTAGTGTTGCAGAGGAGTCCACTATTTTTAGAAAATGCCTGGAGGCTCAGACAGAGAACCCAGGCTCCTTCATAAGAAGACATTTCTGTTATATAATTTAATATTTTGAAATGTTCTTGTTTTTGAATTTGTGGATTATAATTACGTTTGGTCATGGACTCGTTCTGGTTGTTGTTTCTGTCTAGTGTCTTGTAGGCCAGTACAGGTTGGTCAGTCAGTCAATTAATTAATCAGAAGAGTCTACAACCATGCTCCCAAGTGCCAGAGTTTTTATTAATACAACACTTTGACCTGCAAGGGCTTCGTCAAAAAGGCTATATACAGCTCAACCTACAATTACTGTGAGAGATCACATGATACAAATCACCCACCTGTCAATTTGCAATGTACAGAGAAAATGCACAATTTAGCCCATTAAGGGACATGTGATTGACTTAAAAAAAAATAAACATTGTGCAATATATTTCACATTTTTTAACGACACAAGAGAGAAAAGTGTGTATATTGTACAGAACATGCATGACAAGAAACAAATCAGTATTTGTTCTACTGTAGATCTCTGCACCAGTGGGAGACGAGTCGGAGAGGGCGTATGGAAATTAAATGTCTGTAATTCCTGTTTTTATTTGCTGCTTTTTGTCGTGACCCTGCACCCAACTAGGATTGGATGTTCCTTTTTTGCTTAGCAGCAGCTATCATGTTATTCATTTTCTTAGTTTAGCGTGTTAGCATGCTAACATTTGCTAATTAGAGCTAAACAGAAAGTACAGCAGAGGCTGATGGAAATGTCATGAGTTTTGCAGGTATTCATCCTGAGGGGAACATGAGTGTCTTTACCAAATTTCATGTTTCAGCCAACAGTATTTCACTCAAAGCCACAAATGTGAACCTCATTGTGGTGGTCAAAGGATCACCAAAGTCATTAAGATTCATTGTCTGATAACCATAAATATCTGTACCAAAAATTTGTCCCAATCCATACCATAAATGTATAGATATTTCACTGGATACGTGAAATATTTAACCTGCTTGTGGCATTAGAGGAAAAGTCAGAGGATCATCAAAGTTGCCTTTGTTGTATTTTCATAGCAATCCATCTAAAGCTGCAATGATTAGTCAATTAATCGATTAGTCCATCGACAAAAATATAATCAGCAACTATTTAAATAAGCAATTAATCTTATTATTTTAAAGCAAAAAAGTCTCATGTGATAGTAAATTGAATATCTTTTTTGGACTGTTGGTTAAACAAACCAGGCAATTTGAAGAGGTCACCTTGGACTTTAGGAAACTCTGATGGACATTTTTCACTGTTTTCAGATGTTTGATAGACCAAATTAGTTGATTAATCGAGAAAGTAATCATTCAAGAGCTCTAAATCCATCCGATAGTTGTTGAGATATTTCACTAAAAACTACAAAATGATATTCTAGTCTGGAACAAAGGGGTTGACCAACATTGCTATGCCTTATATCCTGGCTAAACCTATATACACAAGACGGATGGAATTTAAAGATCTAGAATAACGTCTGAAATGAACAAGCTACCCATAAAAATCTGATTGAGACTCGCTGACAGAAATAAAAGCTGTTCTGCTGCTGCTGAGGCTCCGACTGTCATCTGCATGACAATAAGATGCACTCGAGTTTGTCTGTGAATGACAGCGGCTGCTCCGCGATCACTTTCTGTCTGTCAGTCTGGATCGCTGCAGGCTGACTGAAGACGAAACAACAAACACATTCAGCTCCTGTTGGATTTTTATTGGTTTATCTTGAATTCTGATCACCTCACAGGAGTGTTAACAAGCTCGCCAATATCCGGCTACTCCTCAGGATTCTTGAATGCTTTATTTTGTGTGTGTGTGTGTGTGTATGGTAGGGTTGGGCGATGTATACAGATTAGCATGTAACAATGGGGGATGGGTGCACTTTTGCATGTTGGATATTAATTACTATTTCTATTTTTTTTCACATTTAAGCCCATTCACAGCCATTAGTGCTTGTCGATGATGGCAGTGTTTGTGCACCAGTTGTTGTTAAATACACAGGACACCTCCACAGCTCTTACCGGAGTCCTTGTTTCTGATGCTGCAGTGGTTTGAGCAGCCTGCTAGCTCTACAGCTGCGTCCAGGGCTCCTGGAAAGTTTCTGTAATAAATATCATGCAGCTCTCCTAAGTGGGTGTCTATGATGAGAAACGTAGTCTCAGCTCATCCATTTTATTGTCGGTGGTCTGTGAGTGGCCTTCTTTAGTCATGCTAGGATGCAGGACCAGCAACCTCGCTTCTGTCTCCGTTGCCTCCGCCATCTTCGACACGGTAACCCACGGAGACCCCGATGCTCTCGCTATCTCTGCTGGTATCTGATGGGAGTGCTGGAAGGCACTCGTAGTGAAAAAAATTGGTGCTTTGTGTATGGAAACATCATATCCTATTAATCGTGATGAGCTCACAACATGAGATGCTGTGAAATCAGCAGCTCTCGAGTCGGCCCGTTTACCTGGTGGGTTTTAACAGGTTTGCACAGGCTCTGTTACCATGGCGATGTTGACAGTGTTTGGTTAATTCGGGGAGAGTTGTGATCGGTGTGTGATGTCGCATGTAAACAGCTGATCCCGAGCAAGTAGCATTGATGAGGAGAGGTGCATGTAGGAAAAAGCTTGAAGTATAAAATGTTTGCATTACACAAATTATTTTAAAAATGTGCCGAAATCTACACAAACACATATTTCAGCCCACTTTTCTCAACATTACAGAATATTATTTCTTTCATGGTTGTTTAGTTTGTTTATTATGCCCTTAGCGTCTGACAAAAGGTAGAAAAATCTCACTTTTCTTGCATCTACATAGGAAAAAGATTACTGCACGTCACAGTAAAAAACAACTGAGACTTGAGTCGTCTTTTACTGTGCCAGCAAGTTTATTTTTATTCAACCTTAATTTAACCAGGATGTCTCCTGAGACACATTATCTGTTTTACAAGAAAGGTCTGGCTAACATGGCAGCGCTGTGTTGAATTTTTATCTGTTGTAGGAATGGATTTTTCCAAAGAGTGCCGCTGAGAGGATAGTTTTAGACACAATAGTAAAATTGGTAATGGAAACACATTTTAATTCTAGTCTTTTTGATGACCCTCGCAGTGTTGGGTAGTTAGTTCCACTACTCCCACACTACCATGCATTACTGGTGCAAGATAAATTAAAGATGGATCTGGTCAAATGCTGCAGATAAGAGCAGCAAGGTTAGTTCTTCACTGTTCTTTACATACTATTGTGTGTAAGATGCATAAACCTTGGCTAACTGTGGAGGCTAAATTAAAATTTAGTCTCCTGTTATTCATACAAAATGTCATTTGGAATAAAACACCACATTTCTTTTGCAAAAAACTAGTACATACTGGTTTCTATCAAGTCAGCACTGGTCATCTGGTGGATACAATCTAATGAATCTCACACGTTACTTTAAGTTTTTGCAGTTTTGGAACATTTTTTTGATTATTTTTACTTCCTTTTTGTTTCTTTCTTGACAATTTTGTGCTTATTGCGAGTCCGTATTGTCTACGTTTTCAAATGTCAGGTTATTTATCTTATTTTCTGATCCATATATTTGGCTTGTTTATCTTTTTCTTGATTTAACGATAGATGTGATTTTAAATTGCTGTTTGTTTTATTGTTGCTCATGTTGTGTGGATCCAGACAGACTAACAACCACTTCTGTGGAGGCTAAAGGGGATCCAAAAAAAAACAACAAAAACAGTAAAGAGTGAAGAATGGATTATGATTCATCTGACAAGATTGATGTAATATGCCTCCATGTACACCAACATCATCATAACACTCATATCACAGCTAATTTTCTTCCATAATCCTGTGTGAAATTTAATGTTTGAATGTGTGAATTATCAAGAACTACAGTGATTTATGATAAAAATAGTTAAGATGATCAAAACATGGCTTATATATGACAGCCTATATCCAGAGTTAATAAAATCAGATTTATCCGCCTCTCGTCGCTCCACATTTTTCATTAACTCATTGAGTTCTGGCTTGAAAGGCTTAAGACGTCATTTTCAGATGGCTGAACAAAGTATGATTGACAGCTGTGTCCTTTACTCAGACAAGTAACATAAACCCTGCCTTCACCTGATTGGATGAACACAACACTTGCTGGGTTATTATTGGTCTTTATCTCCAGTTTTTAAACAGAAAAAAACATGGCGGATGTTCTGGAAATGTCGGATTTCTCCACTGAAATCAGTCTCTGAAAAACGTGAGCATCACAGACATCGAATTACACCAATAATGTGTGGATGGAATGGTGTTAATGATGCTAAAAAGGAAAAAATTATCAATTATCAATGTGACAACAACAGAGATGTTGTGCATTGAATTCAGTTTGCTGCCTTTTTTGGTTCAAAAACATTCTTTCTATGCAGAATTTGTATTGTGCATCATAATTAGCGGCATTAAAGAAAATATTATCTTAAAAGAAAATAAAATGTAATCATGACTTTCATGTTTATTAGTGGTCGTTGTTTCCTTCTGGTGATCACTGACAGGAGTTTATAGTAGAACGTCCTTTTTATTTAGCGTGTTATCATCAGACAAAGGTCACTGGTCCTCAGCAGGATTCAAACTTACATCATCACATGTGTCCAGTCTGCACCTGAGGCTGATAATCAGCAGCACTTTGATGCTGTTTATCTTCTCATTTTCAAAGAAAATTGTCTGGAATTGAACCTCTAGCCAGCGTGGTTGGACTGTTATCTAACCGCCAGCCAGTCAGACGTCTTTCCCAAAACACTGAAAAACATGTTTTCTAAAAAGGCACAAAACGTCTGAGTCCGAACTTCTCATGTGGATTAAATGGGAGACGAACCAGCGGGGTTCTGACTCGTGTCTGCTGAGATGTCAGATCTGCAAAGACTCACATTTACAGCTGTTAGACGGTGAGTCATATCCTCAGTAATTTAACAAGGAGTGAGCAGTGACTCAAAACGTCTGTCCTCAACTCCACATTCAGAGCAAATTTGGCTAAAGCTGTTTTAAGACGGCAAAGAAATGCAGGGATGTTCAGCAAAAATGTGGAACTTCGCAACGTGACATCATAATTACATTACAGGGAGTAAATTGATTCATTATTATTATCAATATGTTGATAAGTGCAGCTTGAAGGTTTTAGTCGTTGGGTTGTGGTAGAAGGTGAATTCTGCTCTGCATTAAACCCAGACACCCTGATTTTCTGCTTCGCTACACAAGGCAAACATAACTTCCTGCATTGGCACTGAAAGACTTTGTCTCTGGATATTAAAGCGCACTGTGGAATCGTCCCAATATGACAGTACGGATACTGGGCTGCGATTCCTTCTCTCTGAGTTGTAAAATCCTTTCTCATGAGACTATGAACTACTATTTTCAGTGTTTTGGAATCTGATAAACCAACAAACTCGTGTGTTTCCTTCAAACTGGACTATTTTCAACTAGATTTAACTAAAATTGGCTGCTTTTGTGTCACACAATCCTCTGCACACAGTCAGTTTGAATCTCTTATAACTACAAACTCAGTGCAAACAAACAGTAATATTGTAAACAACATAGAACCAAACTCCACATCCTGAAGTTGTTTTTTCATTAATTGAAATTCTTCCACTCAGCAGCAGCACCTGTGTGTGACTGAATGAGTTTAATATCAATTAAAACCACCAAAACACTTCTAAAGAAACAGAATTAAGTCTTGATTCAAAATTTTCATTCATTTTACCCAACGTTTGTACATTAATTTGAATTTTCTTGGCAAAGAGCTGGTTGTTGTAGCTCAGGTATTGATGAAAACTTGTCTCAAAAGTCAGGCTGCAACTAACGATTATTTCTATTATCGATTAATCTGATGATCTGATCTGTTATAATTCCAGAAAATATTCAGTTTACTGTCATTATTACACAGAGAAGCTTCAAATCCTCAAATTTGAGAAGCTGCAACCTGCAAATGTTCAGTATTTCTGCTTAAAAACGACTAAAATAATTATTTGATTATCAAAATGTTTATTGACTAATTGATTAATCGACTAATTGTTGCAGCTCTAACTCAAAAGGTGCAGTTTCTTGTTGTCCAACAATTTATGATGGGAATTTTTCAAATCTCCAGGTGCCACATAAGATTGTGTTTTATCAGATTTGATTATAATTTTTTTTTTTAATTGGTTCTAATTGGATCCTTTTGGGGATGAATATTCTTTTAAAAATATTCAGTTTTACCAGCTTCTGTTTGGTCATATTTGAAGCAAACTATTTCTCACCGAGATGAAATGTTCAGGGTCAAAGTTTCTTTTTACCTTCACCACTATTTTCCATGTTTTACCATGTTGGGTAATAGGGATGTGCAGAGAGCCCAGTATTTGTATTTGTATCTGTATTTGTTGAGGCAGCAAAATTATTTGTATTTGTATTCGAATAAAAGTGGAAAGAGGCTTAAAAATCCTGTTTTTTAGAAAATTAAAGATGAAAATTAAAGTGATGTCCAAATTAAGAATTGTGCGTCATGTAGCAGGTGGATGTGACTCCCCTTGTTGAGACCTGCTGATAGACGTAACAGCGGAGCAGAGGAGAGACACTGAGATAGCGACTATAACTGACCTGCTCGCTGGTATTTGACATGTTTTGTTTTTTTCTTCCCAAAAACAAATAATTTTAAAAATATTTGTATGAAACAAATATTCGTTAAAAAAACCCCACTATTTGTGCTTTGCCGAATAACGTATTTGTATTCAGGCACACCCCTATTGGGTAACATAACATTTTCCTTCATTTTGTTCCTCGTTTTGTCTCTCTTGCTGAAGAAGACAAGCATCAGTTTAAAGCTCAGTGTAAGATCCAGCTTGGTTTTTTTTATAGTGCAGAGTGGAGCTGGTGGATGAGTTCTGCTTTGTTCCGTCTGTCGGCTCCACTGGGCTGTGATTGACAGGAAGTTATCGGTTGAAAACATGAAAATCAGACAGGCAGAAGGCAGAAGTAGCCCCCCTGGTGAATTTGAGAAAAAATCTGAGGCTTCAGAAGTTTTTGAAAATGAGCGGGTGACCTTGAAAGTCCTTTTTCTTCCCTTTAACACTTGATCAGTACGTCTCAGTTTTCTTCTTCCTCTAATTTCAGTTTGACTTTAATTCTTCTATTTCTGAAAAAAAATCTCATATTTCAGCCCAAAACATGACGTTAAGCGGTCAAACTTAACACAGAAATGATTTTCCTTTTGACTTGACTATTAGACAGAAGCTGAAATACGACACACGAAGGACAAGTGGACGAGTAGGGTGACTTAACAGCTCGGCTGACGGTATTGATCCCTACTCGAGGTGCAGAAGTGTGTTTTCAGAGCCGTACAGCAGCTCATGTGGAGGCTGGACTGAGAGTCCATTAGGTATCAGAGTATCAATGCCAACCCGTGTGAAAAGGCTTCATGGTACAAGCGTACGCCCACACACTCTGCGCTGCAGGCTGGCAGGTTTTTCCTCTGCATTCATTCATCACAGCCTTCACAGCTCAATGAAACACTGAAATAACAGAAAATACATTACAATACGACCGCCTGACGTCTGTCACTACCTGCAAAACCTTCTAGGAGTCACCTCACATCCTCTTTGATATTTTATTTAACTCCAGCCTTCCCCCAAAAAACATCTTGTTCCTTCTGCACAGAGGAGGAGGGTTCTTCAGTAGCTCTTTTGGCTCAGACAGTGAGTTCCTCTCATCTGATGAAATCTAAATCAGATTGAAGCTTCTTTCATCTGAATCGATCCATATGATGGAAAATGAGGTGAAATTGAGTCCAAGTCAAAAATGTTTTGGAAGATGTTGCTTTAATGTTGCTCGCTTAAAACATTTCATGTGATGTTAAAGTGTTTTTCATCGCATGAAAGATGCAGAAGTGATGATTTTATGTTCAGTTAATTGAGAAAGTTTCTATGTACAGGTTAAGGAAGGTCTGTGCAGAATAATTTAAGGTAAAAGCTTCCTGTAGAGATTCAGTTGAGCATGTTAAGGGTGTATTTGCACCACCCATGTGTTCTTCTTGCCCAAAAATGATATTTTTAAAATAAATGGGAATAGGGGTTAGGGTTAGGGGTTAGGGTTAGGGGTTAGGGTAAGAGGGTTAGGGTTAGGGTTAGAGGGTTAGAGTTGGGGGTTAGGGTTAGAGGGTTAGAGTTGGGGGTTAGGGTTATAGGGTTAGGGTTAGAGGGTTAGAGTTAGGGGTTAGGGTTATAGGGTTAGGGTTAGAGTTAGAGGGTTAGGGGTTAGGGTTATAGGGTTAGGGTTAGAGGGTTAGAGTTGGGGGTTAGGGTTATAGGGTTAGGGTTAGAGGGTTAGAGTTGGGGGTTAGGGTTATAGGGTTAGGGTTAGAGGGTTAGAGTTAGGGGTTAGGGTTATAGGGTTAGGGTTAGAGGGTTAGAGTTGGGGGTTAGGGTTATAGGGTTAGGGTTAGAGGGTTAGAGTTAGGGGTTAGAGTTAGGGGTTAGGGTTAGAGGGTTAGAGTTGGGGGTTAGGGTTATAGGGTTAGGGTTAGAGGGTTAGAGTTAGGGGTTAGGGTTATAGGGTTAGGGTTAGAGGGTTAGGGTTAGAGTTAGGGGTTAGGGTTAGAGGGTTAGAGTTGGGGGTTAGGGTTATAGGGTTAGGGTTAGAGGGTTAGAGTTAGGGGTTAGGGTTATAGAGTTAGGGTTATAGGGTTAGGGTTAGAGGGTTAGAGTTGGGGGTTAGGGTTATAGGGTTAGGGTTAGAGGGTTAGAGTTGGGGGTTAGGGTTATAGGGTTAGGGTTAGAGGGTTAGAGTTAGGGGTTAGGGTTATAGGGTTAGGGTTAGAGGGTTAGGGTTAGAGTTAGGGGTTAGGGTTAGGGTTAGAGGGTTACGGCTAGAGCTGAAATGAATAATTGATTAGTCGATCAACAGAAAATGAATCGCCAACTATTTATTTTAAGATATTTTTTTGAGCACAAATTCTAACCATTCTCTGTTTCCAGCTTATCAAATGTGAAGACTTGATGTTTTTCTTTATATGATAGTAAACTGAATCTGAATATTTTTTGACAGTTTTTTCTGAACAGTTTTTGACTGTTGCTTGAATAAAAGAAACAGTTTGAATACATCACCTTTGGCTGCTGAAAATTATAACAGGAGTTTTCACTATTTGTCCGTCCGTTTTTGATGTTTAGCTTCTCCTGACTTCAGTGCAGATTTGCTGTTTGGTTTGTGCCAAGTTTCTGTGTGTAGGAGGATGATCATACAAAAAAATTTGGCCTTTGGTTTGCAGTCTTCTGCGCTCTGCCATTCAGGGCAGGGCAGGTAGAGCACACTCTGTTTGTCTGAGCTTGTTTTCTGGAAACGACTGCCTACAATTTTCATGTATATGGGGATGAAGGCCTGAAGAACTCCACCATGTAGTCTTTGCAGCCAAAATAAATGAATCAATGAGCTAAAAGAGGCTTAAACGGACTGAAATCTGCATATAGTTGCAGAGTTGTGTAACTTCTCAGTGGGTTTGGAACCATTAGCAAAACCTTACAAGTGTTGATTTAATGTTAAACCTCAATTACAAGTAGTAGTGAACACAACACTGACATATCATCAGCTTTAAAGTTGATTTGCTGAACTTGTTAGCAAACAGTTGCTTATTTCCACATCCAGCAGTTACGGAGCAACATTATCATTCATGTGGAGTCGTGTTTCTGTCCACCTGGTGAATGTAAGTCCAATATTCACTCTCTTTTAGCTCTGTTTTTGGTCTCTACCAACTCCTGAGGGAAATATCTGGCTCTATAGCTGCTAAATGCTCCACTATGTTCACCAGCTAGTCTACAGCTAACTGTGTCTGTTTGCTGTTTGAGCAGGTAGTGTACAGCGGCTTTTTAGAGCTCTTTCTCTGAAAATGACGCTATGATAGAAGAAAACAAAATAAAAACCTTTTAAACTACTGTAGTATCTCTGTCCTCTTGGAAAATTACTTTTTTTTAAAAGATTTTTTTGGGGCATTTTTACTTTTATTTGACAGCAGGTTTGAAGCACTTGAAGGAACAATCATAGTAAACGTTAAAAGGTCATTTTAAGGGCTTATGTGAAAAGTGAGAAATTGCTGTTCATTCCTCGTCCATGTTGCTATAATATCAACTGCAAATCGTCATATCTGCAGCCTACATCGGCGAGCTGGCTCGTCACATCATGAATTATTGTTGTTTCATTATTTCATTTCTAAAAGATAATTGTTTTTCTCTTGAATATCTTGTAAGAAGCATTTCTGTGTGCTGAGTGTCCAGTCGCTCTGCTGTCATTAAGGTTTCAAATTTCCTCTCTTGGAAACCATTATTGAGTCTCCTGTATATTAAAACCTCTCTCTGGTGTTACATCTGCTGCCAGACTGGAAGCCTGAGACGTCGGCCTCAGTTCGGATGCTTTTTAATTATATCGTTATGAAAGCTCTACGTGCAAACGCCGCAACTCCAGGAGATTAATTTACGCAGAATTGGACTAACATAATTATTGTTAATGGTTGATTGTGCAGAGTAATATCCATTGTTTCTCACTCTGTTGGTTTAAATGCCATTACAGCGTGTCATTTAAAAGGAAGGTGAGTGGTGTGTGTGTGTGTGTGTGTGTGTGTGTGTGTGTGTGTGTGTGTGTGTGTGTGTGTGTGTGTGTTCATAATGTAGAGACTGAAAGAGAGTGGAGATGAGAGAGGCTGGAGAGAGGAAAAAAAAATGGCGACCAATTGCAGAAACACACACGTGCAAAAACACACACAAACCGCAGATCGTCTGCATGCGCTCACACACACACACACACACACACACACACACACACACACACACAATGCCTCCTCTTTCAGCAGCCTGACAATAAAGACAGGGATGATTTCTGTCTGGGAGGGAAAAAAAAAAACTGTCAGTGTGGCTTCTCACTGAGGGATTTAATAGGAGGGGAGGAGGAGGAGGAAGAGGAAGATAAAGGGAGGAGAGGAGGGGACATGAGGACAAGACATGAGAGGAAAAAGAGGGGGGGGGGGGTAGAAAGGAGGGAGGAAGAAAAGGATGATAGGGTAAAAATGTGAAAAGGAAAAAAGGATGGGTAAAAAGGAAGGAAAGGAAACTAGAAGAGGAAAGAAGGACAAAGAAGGAAGAAGATGGAGAGAAAAGGGGAGGAGGAAAGAAACAGCAGAGGGGGAAAGGCAGGAGAGGAAGAGAGGAGACAAACAAACAAAAGAGGAGGAGGCAAAGAAAGAGGAAGGAGAGAGGGAAATAGGAACAGAAGATGGGAGGAAAGGGAAATAAAAGGGAGGAGAAGATAAAGAAATAAGAGGAAAAGGGGGGAGGAGGTAGAGGAGCGGGTGGAAGAATTGGTGAGAGGAAAAAATGTGAAAAGGAAGAAGGAAGGAAAGGAAATCGAGGAAGAGCAGGAAGAGGAAAGAAGGACAACAAAGAAAAAGGAGGAGAGAAAAAGGGGGGATGTGAGGCAGAATCAGAAGTGAGAAAATAGGAGGAGGTGGAAAGAAACAGCAGAGGGGGAAAAGGAAAGAGATGAGAGGAGTGAAGAAAGGACAGAAGGAGAGAAAAAAGGGAGGAGGGAGAAAAAATGGAGAATAGACAGAAATAAGAGAAGACAGAAGGAACAGAGGATAGGAGGAAATGAAAAAGAGAAGAGAAGAGGAAGGAAACAAGGACAAAGAAAGAGGAGGAGGGAGGAAAGAGGATGATGCAAAGGAGGGAGAGGAAAGAAAAGGGAGGAAGAGAAAAGTAGGAAGGGAAACAAAAAAGGAAATTAATGAGCGGGGGTGAAGAGAGGACAAGAAGGAAAAAAAACAAGCGGAGGAAGAAGAAACAGGAAAAGGGAGGAAGAGGAGGATGAGGAAATGAAAAGGGAAAGGGAAGAGGGAAGAAGAGGAGGACAACAAGAAATGAAAAAGGATAAAAGAGATGGAGGGATGGATAAAAGGAAGGAAATAAAGACAGGAAAAAGCAAAAAGGAAAGGGGTGAAATGAAAGAAGATGAAGAGGAAAGGATGATGAAGCAGATAAATCCACTTCAGGCAACGTTTTTCTCTCCAAACATGATAAAAAAATCCAGTTTTACATCTATAAACACTCCTGCATCCATTATCAGAGCTGGATGAGGGGGCGGATAAATGAAAAAGATGGATGGATGGATAAATGAAAAGATGGATGGATAATTGGATCGTTGGATTGCTAAAAATTCTTTATTAGCATTTTTGAACACATACATACACCACGGGGTGCCTCTGTAGTCTGTGGCGCATAAAAATGTGATTGAAGATTTAAAAAAAAACACAAAAAAAACCCATAAGAACCAAAGATAAAAAAATGTCTCTTTGTTTAATTATAGATTTTAGAGGCTGAATTAATGGAAAACTCAGCTGGCTCCCCTGACATCCACCCTCCACCCTCCACCCTCCCTCTCCTGATTAATTTGGGTAAATACAGCTCAGTATGCGAGTTAGGACAGCTGTTTGTGATTCAAATGCAACACAAAGCTCCAGCCTGTGAGGAGGAGGAGGAGGAGGAGGAGGAGGAGGAGGAGGAGGAGGAAAACATTCACGGATAATCTGCTTCAGGTTGAACTGCAGCAGCAGCTTTTTTTTATTTCTCTCTCTCTCTCTGTCCATCCCTTCATCCTCTCACCGCTAGAGCGTCCAGTCGGAGTCAGTCGGTGTTGACAGGCGGAAACGTGATCATACAGTGTGTGCTGTTTAATGGTTTTAATTGTTTGTGTTATGATCATAATTTCCAAAATGACCACCAGCACACTTATTAGAGGGCCTGAATTTAGAGATTGAGACCAGAATGACTCACTGAAAAAACATGGCTGACATGGTTGGAGCGTCTAGCCGCTGTCGTTGGCACTTTAAGGTATTTCAGCCTCAAGACGTGGTAGCTGCTGCCCATCGTTCTCGTCAGCATTATTCTAAAAATGTTTGATATTTACGACAATAAAGATTGTTGACCTCGTTTGTGTCACTGCAAGAAATAATAACGACACCATAAGAGAGATGCAGCCATACTAGCGACTCTGTACTTGATCTAAATGCTTAACTGAACATGCTAACGTCAGCATGCTAACATGCTCATAACAAATAAAATAACCAGTTTACAGTCATCTTGAGAGAGAGAGAGAGAGAGAGAGAGAGAGAGAGAGTCAGCTGATTTCTTAACTCTCATGTAAACGAGAAACCTAGTTTCCGTAATCGGGTAGTTTACAGAAACCGGGTAGATTTCTCCCAGAAGACAGAGATTTCTCTGCCAGGTTTAAGCTAATCAGCTTTTTATGAGTTTGCATGTGAATGAAGATTACAGACATCACTTTAATTTTCATCTTTAATTTTCTAAAATTATAAGTGTAATAAAAACAAAAACAGGATTTTTAAGCCTCTTTCCACTTTTATTCGAATACAAATACAAATAATTTTGCTGCCTCAACAAATACAGATACAAATACAAATACTGGGATCTCTGCACATCCCTACTGTCTGTCTTCCTGCTGCCGTTCTGTCACTCTGTTACAGATGCTAACATGCTATTGTTGTGTTCACCATCTGACTTTAACATGTTAGCATGCAAACGTTTGGTAATTAGCAAAGTATTGGAAAAATGGGCGATGCTAGATGAAACGTCAGGGGATCATCAGTTATTACAAGTCATCTGAAAGGGAAAAAGATGATTTCAGTCAAACTTTCATGGCCGTCCATCCAGTAGTTGAATCAAAGACAGACCAACATTTTTTTGAGCTTTGCTGCTTGTAGGGCTAAAAAAAAATATCTCACTTTCTGTGAGAGTATTATTTTATTATAGACTTACATCATGTTTGCAGGGCTGATGCTTCAAAAAAATACGTTTGTACGCCATGTTGTCCAACCTCATGCAGAAATCAAAAGTCTTACTCGAAGGTGGGATGAAAAGCCGGATGTCATAAAGAAGACATTCATAGTGTCTCTGTTGTTCATACTAAAAGTTACAGAAATAGTTGTGTAACAAATGAAAAAAAGAATTAGAGAGACACGTTCAAACACTCTGTCCAGCAGTTCTCTGGCAGCTTTACTCCGCCTCTTTATGATGGTTGCAGTTACGTTTTTAACCTTCTTTTTTACGATCACGAGAGATCCACTAGCTTCTCTCTAAAAGATGGGGGTCAAACTTCATGATCCTCACAGTCTTTTAAGCATCTTCTTATTTCCCAGGACGTGTTTTCTTTGCTGAGTTGCAGCAGATTAATACATCACGGTAGTCTCATGTTGGTTTGTTGCCACCAGCAGTAAATCTACACACGATTACCACAACGATGATACCCATGTGGTTTACCTAATTAAGATTGCTGAAGGCTTATATGAGCTTTTGGTTGCTTTACAGGTCTGTGAATTTAAACCCCCCCAATATTTACAAAGAGTTCCCATCATGGCCAGTATGGACGGCGGGAATGATTGTGATGAACTACAACTCTCTCAGCGTCCATACTGTCTGACAGAAGTATTGTATTAAGATAGAAAAAATACAAACATATCCTTTAATCCCATTATCTGGAGATAACACGTTTTGTCGTGATGGATAAATATCTTGTTTCCACAAGAAAACAAAAGGTGATTTAGTTATTTCATAGTAACTTTTGTTTCCACAAGATAAGGTGATAATTACAGTATCTTGTTATTTTGAAAAAAAACAACAACCATTTAATTTCTTGAGCTGTTTATCTCGTTATCACAAGAAAACGACTTTGATATCCTGAGATAAAGAGACAATTAACTCGTAATCTTGACATAACGTGAAAACAATTATTCCATATCTGTGTTGATCTTGTAAAGTCTATTTTTTTATTTTGTTAGTGGGCATTGTGCTTCTCTGTGTGAGTTTTGCAAGGAGAAATAGAATAAAACATCCTTTTTTTTCTTTTCGTGGTATTACACAGAGATTTGGTCCGTCTGGTGATTCTGTAGCTGACTGTGAGGAAGGATGTCGGTGGATTTTATCTGAAAGAAAGTCAGGAAGACAGCTTCTGTGTTTGTGTGAAGCTTCGGGGGTTATGCATATTTTAGTGTTATTTGGGTCTTTGTGTATTTTGTGTTCCTGCGTGGTTTAGTTAAAGCAGTACTACTTGAGGGCCCCCCCCCCCCTTCCCCACCACATATATATATATATATTTCTTTACATCTCGGTCTTTGTTGCCCAACCAAAGATACTGACGGCTTCACAAAACCTTGTCTTGCAGACTCAGGGGGAAAAAAAACAACAACAGAAATCAATCACAGAAGCTCGAGGTGATGCAATTTCAATCAGCATCAGTACAAGGGAGGAGAAGAAGAAGACTGAACACTAAATGAAAGACATTGACACTGCAGACGTGAGCGGTAACTTGTGAATTCAGATTAAGTCCTCATTCCTAAACAAGAGAAATTTGAGCATGAAAATTTGTTCTTGATCTCAGTACAGAGCCCCCGAACTCCAAGAAAAGAAAGAATGTCTTGCACGCAAAAAATATATATAATTTTTTGCGACTTTGGGGTAACCTTTAGGAACAGTATGTGGGTCCACTTACTAACTCATCTGAGCTTTCAACTGCATCTTACAGTGTTGATATATTTGCTTTTCAATATGCGTTGACATGTGTAAAATGCATAGATTGTATAAAAATATGGACGTAGTTACCGTGACGTCACCCGTTGGTTTCTGAAGAGCGGTTTTGAAGCTCAAAGCGAGCCGCTCCGGTCGTCGCCATCTTGGCAGTGTGTGATGCTGCCTAACTCCCAGCCAATCAAAAATGGGCAGAGAGGCGGGCCAAATGGCTGAAACAAGCCACCTAGCGGCTGGCGGACGTGTCACTCAAAGCAGCCATGTCCTTCATTATGCAGAACTTTACGGCTTAATAAAATTTAAACAAGTGAGTTATAAAAAAATTCACCTCCCGTACAGTTGTCATGAAAGAGGAAATTAGCTACAGAGACCAAAACTGGATTGACTCGCTTTTGGAGCCTCAAGTGGCCATTCAAGGAAGTGCAGTTTTTGGCACTTCCGCATTGGCTTCATTTTACAGCCCCGGAGGTTGCCGCTTGGTAAAATGGCTGCGAACACAGTTAAAGCTACGAGTCTGTGAGATGCAATTCAGCACATGACCAGTGGTCAGTATGCTTTATTTTACCTAATGTCTTAGAGTGGACAGGAAGGATTGAAACATCTTTTTACCGTAAGTGTTGCAATATAGGGGCATTTGCGGGGAAACAGTAATCTTCTACATATGCATTTCCATATGCTGCTGTCCGATACGCCATCTACTGTGGCAACCAGGGAATGACCTTAACACACACATAGATACAAATGGCTCTAACACTACCGATATGTTTTCCCAGTTACATTTTGTTGGGAAATGTAACTGCTGCCTGGAGGATGTTCACAGAAATTAAAAATACAGTTAGATAATTATAACAAAACATAAATAGATAGATAAATAACTGTAACAGACAAGGTTAAAACAATTTATGATATTAAGAATTAGGGGGAATCAAAGGCCAAAGGTGTTACCACATTCTTCTACATGCATGGACCATCTAAAGCACAAGACTTTGATAACAGAGACGGGGGTTTGCAACTGTCCTGGTCCACAGTTCAGTAATAAAATCATACTGAAGCACTACAGAGCGTCTGGCTGCATGAGAGCTGAGAGCGCTGTCAGCCGAGGTGAAGTGATGATTATGCTGGACGGCAGTAAAGGTAACGGTGCCAGAGTCTTTGTTTAGCTGACTTCACAGTGAAGCTGAGAGCAGACATGAGACAACTTTATCATCACCCTTCTTTATTTCCACTGGTTTTATCAAGTTTATAGCATTGCCGTGCTATTTTTGTGTTGCTCTGCATGCACACACACACACACACACTGAAAAAAAATAAAGCAGATTATTTTACTGACAAGATGGGTTTTAATTGGGGGTTTCTGACATTTAGCGGGCAGCTTTAGTCCCTCATGAGTAGAGCTTATGGGCCACACAAAAATAACAAGCACTCTTTATCCAAACATGATCCTAACAACGTTTGCTTGCACGCTTGTCACAATTTATGAGGTTTATATTTGCACTGTAGTGTCTATAAATCATTTCCTTAAATTGTCTGCAATGCATTACCCCATTATTGTATTACATCATTTATATAATAATCTTATGTAAACATGATACTTTGCCAGATCATGCAAAACAGATTTTTAGGGAGCTGTGAAGACAGGATAATTATTGTACTATTTAATATAAAAATGGAACAGCGTGTACATTCATTCTCTACATTCAGCCAAAGAAAACCCAAACATGTAATCCTTTTAAAGCAACGTATTACACAGATTACTGCTTTGGCAGCCTTGCTCAGAGGCAAGGTCAGACTGTCCTCCCACATCCTCAGTTTTTTTTGGAGGGAGAGACGACACAAGCTTGTTTCTTTAATGCTAAAGCTGCCTGCACTTTAGTGATGTTTTGCTGTGATTTTCCTCTGTTTTTTTTTAATTAAGAAACAGTGTGAGAAAGGATGATTTGTTTGAAGCGTTTCACACGCGAGGGAGCAGGCTTGTGTTTTTTTTTATTGTTATTGTTACTGTGTGACTGTGCGTCCTAGCTGACTATAGCTGCTGTGTGAATTGCGACTGAGAGTTGTTGTTCTGGGTGTCTGAGGGAGGAAAACGGCAGAACAGAAATCACCGGGGATCGTGATTCTTCTTTTATAGTTAATTTGCTTTGTGATTTGGTAGAAGAAGTCCTGGGTGGTCTTTGTCAGCAGCTGTGTGGGAGTTAAGAGGCGGTTTCAGGAAGCACAGAGGATCATCTGTGTTTTGTTTTATTGCTATTTTGTATTATAAATTTGCATTGTTTATCAGGGTTTTAACATTGATACAGCGCAGTACACAGCTGAAACAAAGCTTCTCATAATACCTGGAGTACAGATCCTGTCGGCATGGGAGAGCCTGGAATAGAAACTCTTTGAGCTTTTGAGTTAGGAAAGAGGAGTTTGGGAAGTAGCAAGCATTGGCATATTTTTACTGGAAGAAATTACACCAAATAACCTTATAAATAATAATAAGTAATTTGTCCCCTTAAATTATCTTTATCAAGTTTCCACATCAATCTCATCCCCCTCTTGAAAGTATGAGACACTTTTCAGAGATTAGTGAGTCACAAAGCCTAGAGGGTGTCAGGAGAAATCCTTGTTAAAATTGTGCACAGATATTATTTATTCATGCACTTGAATTACGTCATTTAAGCACACAAATTAGTACTGTAGCAGGAGAAACTGAGGTTTCAGGTTGTTGTGTTTAATGCAGTCAGTTAGGAGGAGTAACTCTTGTGTTAACAGCAGGTTAGCAGTTGTGTTTCAAGGTGTCACAAATGTTTAATTCATTCCTTCATGTTAAATCATCAGGCCATCATATTCATTACATCTGTCCTCCTTCCCTTGAATCTTTTTTTATACAGATGTGATGCTACATTGGAAGTTGTTTACAATACAGTAATATTAGTCCGCTTCAGCTGCTGCAGTATCAGGTGCACACGTACCACTGTGCAGCTTAATGCAGTGTAAAATAAACAGTGAAAGCTGTCAGGACAAAAACAATCTTAATGTCTAGTTTCTATTCTGGTCTTTACTTTGAATTTTCTGTTTTTACAAGGTGCTATAATAGTTACTAGTACAACTAATACATTATTTGGCCTACTGCCGCTACTGTTGGTTCATATTGTTAGAAAGAAAGGGTCCAGAGTGCTCGGAAGTTCAAACAAGTGTGATGAAGGTGCTATTTGGTAGAGAACACAAAAGTTCAGAAAAGAAGGCACACTCCTGGCAAAAAAGTTTAAAAGCCTTTATTCAGAGAGTTATTTCATTTAATTTCAACACAGGACATCAGGGCCAATATGCATGAGGAACCTCAGTGCTTAACTGTATTTGATCAGTTTGCCTCTTCAGGAAGTGTTATGTAGGCTGATGATTTGGCTAAATACCTGAGTAACTGTACTGAGGAGGTGGAACACAGCGAAGCTATGTAGCTATTTTTATAGCTATAACAAGGAACAAGTCATACAACAGTAGTATTTGTGTACTATGACACAAGTTTATACAGGATATAAAGATACCAAAAGAGACAAACAACCGTATATTAATTAATAAGTAGAAGTAAACCAACAATTAGAAATTGAAAAAGGTTTTTATATTAAAAAAAAGGTCTTATAAAACCTCTGGACATTGTAAACTGTAAAGTCCATGAAACTAAAGCCCCTTCATGAGTCTGCTTTCTCACTTCTTGGAGATTGTAAGATTTTTCTGCCAGAGAAGGAGCTCATCTACATGTTGCGGAGTGAGGCAGCTCCTTTGTGCAGTAACAGTATCGCCAACGGTTGAGAAAACTCTCTCAGAGGGGATGCTGGATCGCGGAGATACAAAGATACTGGTTCGATCGGCTCCCCTGCATGCACCCTCCACCGGTTCAGTGGATTTTCAGAGAGTGGAACAGGTTTTACTTCTGTGGGACTGTGGGAGGACAGTCTGACCTTGCCTCTGTATCTGTTCACTTCTTCCTGTGCCTTGTCAGTCAGAGTTTTCTATGATACTGTAGATTTTTGACATGTAAACTGGCCCAATGCAGCCATCAATGCTGAAGACTCCTTTGACCTCTTTGGTGAAGTAGCAGGGGCATCATCCAGTTCAACAGGACCAAGGGAGTTGTCTTCCTGCTGTACAGGAACAGTATCAGCTCCATCACCACCAGATTCTTACTGTTGAAAGAAATATAATATTCAGGAATTAACCTAATGGGAAAATCAATTGGGAACTCACTGGGGAATTCAATTATTTAATATTGCTGCTAACACTAAGAAAAAGACTGTTTAGAATTTATATTCAAATACTGTAGTGTACAGGAACAGCCAGGAATCAGTTATTTCTATACTTCTATTACTTACATTAGATGCCTCAACTTGCTCCAGACCAGCGGCTTCAGTCATCAGTTTGAAGAATATCGTCACAGGCGTCATTGGACGAGAAAGGCAGGGACTTGAAGCAAGGATGTAATGCTTTCTTTACATACAGCTTTTCCTTCAGGACACATATCTTAAAGAGATTTCACATATTTCAATCACTGTTACACAGACAGACAGACTGACACACACAGACGTTAAGTAAGCATGAGTTCAACTTGTTGTATACAGCTGTCTTAAGGTCTTTAATCACTGTGGAGTCGTGGGGGACGCTGCTCATCTCCTCCAGCAGCTGTGCGTGCAGAGGTGCAATGACAGATAGAGTCGGGGTCTTCTCTTCAGACATTACCAGTGTGGTTGCTTCAGTGTCTCAAGAGCTTTCACCACATCTTCTGCGACCATTATGTCAACCTCTGTCAGACTGCTGAGATCACTTTCGTTACATTCCTGCACACTTGAGGTGACAGCAGAGCTGCCAAGATTGCTGGTTGCTGCTTCAGGAAGTGTTCCAGCATCTCCAGCGCGCCGTTCCACCGGGTCACCGCGTCAATCACCAGCTTATATGCAGGCAGCTCCAGTATCCTTTGCTTCTCTTTGAGCTTGTGTCTTGCTGCTCAAAAATACATCACCTAACTGAAGCTGAGGAGGCTCTACTTTCCATTTAACTGAGACTTTGAAGTTCAAATCATGTGAATTGAGTCCACAGTGCTGGAGTCCACTTGTAACCTTGGCAGTAACCTCTGCAATTTAAGAAGCTTTAGAAGAAAAATAGCAGAGGGATTTTAAAGAAAAGCACAGAGCACCCCTGAGTCTTTTGTTTTTCTCTCCTAGGAAGCAAAAAAAATAATAATTTCTTGTCAGATTTGAGAGCGACCTGTAAGAGTAACTGATTGATCTTCATAATAGCACAACAGAGGCACAACTCCTTTATCTTAGAAACCACAGAAACGCCACAGAAGAGCTCTGTGTTGGATTTGACAAAGTGCTTTTGTTTTCTCAAGTATTTACAGACTTGGCATGGCGAGGAAGTTGTTAGAGCCGGGAAATCACTCAAGAATATCGTGCAGTGAGATATCTGTCAAGCCCGTAATCTTTATTGAGTCATAACGGCGAGAAAAATCCTTCATTGCTGATTGCTGCTGCTCTCTCAGCAGAATTATTTCCCAGAGCTGTTGTAATTGGGACCATAATAAGTAGCGAAGATAAGAGTGGGGCTCTTATAAGCACCAATGGCTTAGTATTTCATTACCAGTAACCATGGTGATGACAGTGGTTAAGATCACTCACAGGCCTTGAAAACTTAAAACCAGTGTTCTTGCTTTTATGAAACAGTGCTGGACACAAGAAGCAGAGTAGAAATCTAACACTTATATAAGTGTCTGACTGTGGCTATACTATATGTGTACAAGTGTTCAGCTCTTAGGGGGGTGTTTTACAGTATAAATACTCGACATTATTACATTATTTTTTGATGCACCTTGCCTATGATTATGAGAAATATACACATATTATTTACAAAGCCAAAATATAATATTCATTGTGTTTTCCTGTGTTGCTCAGTGTACAGCGAGGCAGTGGCTTCTGGATGATATTTAAGTGGCAGCCAAGACAGAGCTTACTAATACAGCTAATGACACTGCAAATTTTTTTGTCACCTACAGCAACATATCTGCTCAGTAAATCACTTATCTTGTGTTCTCCTTTGAGAAAAAAATTAGAAACCAAAAGGGAGAAATTTATATTTTATATTTTTTGATTTCATGATGGCACCCCGTAGTTTTGCATTAATTCAACAGAATACTGTTAGTTATCCGTCTACATAGCTGGAGTCCTTATTTCCATACAGCAAATCAAATCTCTGCATTAAGTGATGTGGCGTTCTATCATTAGCAGAGCAGACGGTCACACTGAGCCTGATTGCATCCTGCTACAAAACACAAGAGCCACAGACTCTGAACAACAACCCACTAAAGCTTTCCAGCTAAAGCCACCTTCTTATCTAACTTGCAAACATGAACACACGTCTTGTCCTGCAGCTTAACTTGTTGAACGAGCCACCAAACAAACATTCACCTGGAAAAGTGCACCGCTAACATCAGTTAGCAGGCTAGATAGCTAATTAGCTGCTCAGCTGCAGCTCATTAAACATAATGTAAACATACCTGCAAATGTCACTTCAGACCCTTTAGATGCTGGTTTGGTTGTTGCTCTTCAAAATCTCTGTTAGCAACACACGTCTGTCCATGACATGTAGCTACAGTAAGTAAAGTTTATTTAATATAGCAGCTTTCACAGAGCAAAGTCATAAAGTGCTTCACAAGAGTAAAATTGTTAAAAATACAGCAGTTTGTTTACTTTGTTTCTGTTTGTTCAGTGTAACATCAACATATGAATATTAACAATACATTGGCCCGTTGTGTTGCTTCATGAAGATGTGCTGCCTTCAATTGGCTGAAGAGGAAATGGGAGCATAATGCACACAGCTGGCTACAGGAGCTGGTTTAAATAAAAAATGCACAATGCCTCCTGCAATCAGACCACGTTCACTCCACTAACGAACTGTACCAGAGACTGTTTGTAACCAGATCGAGACCACCTCTTCAACAAGGTCTCGGTCCGGTTGTTTTGGTGCGATTGCTGTGTTCACACCTGCCCAAACGAACCGCACCAAGGAAACGAACCAGAGTTCAATTCAACCAAACTAAACAAGGCAGGTGTGAAAGCACCCAAAACTGAATCAGTTACTGTGTGTAATATTAAAAGATTCGCTCATAGCGATGAACACAAAGAGAATTGACTCTGCTAAGCTCCACCCCTCTGAGTTACTGTTACTACGTCCATCAGGTGTTCAGCTCTATCACTGCTCGTATGCAGTTCACAGTGATCACAGTGGCAGATTTACCCTTTAACTTTGTTGTAATTAACAAAAAATGTATCCTTGATGTCAGACAGAAGTAGACAAAAGCAGTTTTTCATTTCTAGCTGTGACTGTCGATTTTGTCGACAACTGTAACTGACTCTGTGAGTTGGTTGAAAACTTCAAATGAGAGCCCTGTAAAAGAGTCTTAAATATGCAATGGAAGGCTACATACAAAATAAAAGAGTTAAAAGACTGCTCAAAAAGACCCAGTTTGACCGACATCCCAATAAAAGTGTTTATAGCTGTTGTGAACGGCTGTGTGGAAAAGCTGATTAAATATCGGAATAACAGCGCACGCTTTCATAGTGTTGCACTCGTTTATTCACATGAAAAGTGACAGAAATAGTTGTGTAAAGAATTAAAAAAAGAGAGCTTTTTTTCTCTCTGTTCCTCTGCTAAGCTGGCCAATCACTGCGTGAAGAGGGTGTGAATAAGTTTCAGAAAGTTGTCAGGGCCTCCCTACAGTTTCAACATCAGAAGGGTGTAAATGGAAAGGGTATCAGAGGATGTTTAAACCATTCAACAAGCACTTCGGATGAAACATATCAACACCTTCGCTGTCCTCGGTTCCCTCACGGATTTGATGTCATTTTACTCATCACCTCCAGCAAGAAAGATGTTGTTCAAGGCGTGAACTTCTTACAGCTTCTCAAAAGACTTAAATTTCACAGAAATCATGTCAAACACAGAAAGTAGTCCCCTGGACGTCACTTTAGCTGATGATTTCTGTTACATTTAAATTGTTTCGACAGCTGTAGGACGCCTGTGCTCTTGCTGGAGTCTGAATTTCCCAAACAGACGTGGTAAGGTTGACAAACGGTCTGCTGGGTTGCCAGACTTTCTCTTTAGTACCTCGTTTTTGCCAAGTCGCCGTGTGCAAACATGGCAGCTAATTATAATGTGTAGCTTCTACATGTACTGTATGTGTTGGCTGGAAACTTCTACTTCCAGAAACTGGTGAATGAGGGTGAAATATTTGCCTCTTAAGGACGTCATGATAAAGAGATGTAGATGAATCGAAATAGGTAAAAAGATTTTTTAAAGTCCGGATATAGTTGGGAGGTGATTAGCTGCTTCAATAGTAGGAAGTTGGTAACCGCAGACTGAGAATAGAATAATGAATGGTATGACATTTGGAGAAAATGTCTCCTCTTCTAAAACGTCCTTCCGATTCTTGCCTCTATTATGCAGGAACATTCAAATAATCAGGTGTCAGCCGGCTTCACATCAGTAATATTAAAATGACATTAATAATTTTTTCTTACTTGTATTTTTGACCGTCTCTCTCTTGAAGCCTCTTTCACTCTTTTCTGCAGAAATATTCAATGCAGCCATGGAGCCTTATTTCATTAAGTTTAATGAAACTGAAATTGAAATGATGACAAAAATGAAGTGGAACTGAAGCGAACTAAAGTAAAATTACATATTACGATGCATGACAGTGTCTTTCTCTGACCTCTAATGAATCGTCTCCTCTTCCCTCCAGGTGGACCCCATGTTCACAGTGCCGGCGCCCCCCGCTCCAGGCCACCCCGGGGCCCCCGGATCCTCCCTGCCCTCGGCCCCCTCCTTCTCCCCTCCGACCCTGCCCACCTCTAACCCCAAGCAGCTGGCGGTGAGGACGAGGTCTATCGGCACCAACACCCAGGATGGAGGCGTGTCAGGGGTGCTGGACGGCGACTCGGCTTGTCTGGGGCCCTGCCAGCCCGGGACCAGCGTCAACCTGGAGGGCATCGTCTGGCACGAGACTGAGGAAGGTAAGGAGTTAAAAAAAAATCAAAAACGCAAAATGCTTATGGGATTTATGTCCCTCTCATTAGTGTGTACGTTCTGTAATTCCACCTAAAAATACTTATTCTTTTAGTCTAAATGTTCTATTTTAAAATTTTATTTTTTATTTGGATCAAATTAAGTCGGCAGTTGAAGACAAATATTAAATATAGTTTGTGTGACTTTATATTGTAACACAGGGGTTCCCAACGTTACCTTATTGATGGGCAAAAAGCTGCAAGATTTATTTACATTTTTTTTAAAGTACATTTTTAAATACGTTTTGCCCAAAATAAAACTAGCAAGGAGACATTTCTCATTTGAAAATATAACGATAAACACTGAATTTATCATATTAAAAACCTTTAAAAACCTATTATGCTGCAGCTAAGATCAGTAACTTGGTGGTTGTCATAGTAACAGAACACACTTTTTGGCAGTCTAGTTTTCCAGGTGACTGTCAGAGCAAGTGATAGAAAGTGTTGATCAGTAGAGCTCAAATAAATGGGCTTAAAAATTTTAAGTTTTGGTTTTTTGGATGAATGAAACACATATCGGTGAGTTTAAAGTCCTCCTCCACTCAAAAACATGTTCTTCTTCTTGTTCTTCTTCAGTTGGATGTTTGTTCTTCTTCTCTGTGCAGAATGATGTATTTTCACATTCATCTGCTGAAGGAGGAAAGTTTCTCATCTTAAATCTCAGTTTAACACGTGAACCTACGAGCAGGATTTGTGACATCACAGCTAGTTTGTAGCCAATCAGGGTCCAGTATGCAACTTATACAAGTGTGATGTGGAAACTTGAAGCCTCCAGTTGCACAAACACTGAGAATGAACTTTACAGTGAAGGAGGAGACATCTGGTGTCCAGCAGGAAAACTTTAGAAATCAACAATATTTACATATTCAGAGATTCTGGATTTGAATGAGAGAGAAAAAGTGGACAGTGTTTAAAGGATTTTGATTAAGTAATTAAATCTTTTTTGTGGAAAAAAACATACTTGACACAAATATTTCTTAAAATAAGTCTGGAGGGAGTCTTTAACAGTGCTGTTTTCATTTAAGCATTCAATGGCTTAAAGGACAATTCCAGTTTTTTTACATGTTTACAGATACTCACTGTGAATGTCCTTAAATGTGTTGAGATGTTGATGTTGTCTTAAGCTTCTCTACTGATGTGAACAAAATGAAAAGAGTGTTTGTGAGTTTGAGAAGTCTGAGTGTTTCCAGAAACGTGATGATGAGGAGGTGGAAAGTCTCAAGTGTCAAACACGGGTAAATAAAATACTTTTGTCAGGATGCAGTTAGAGAGCCGAGATGGCTGAAACACATCAGCAGCTTTTCTGATCCCAAAGCTTGACCTGACTTGAGTTTGACAAAAGACTTTTCTTGTCTTGATGTGTGGAAAAGCCCCAGATTTCCCCTTCACTGCACTCTTTCAGGTGCAGCAACCATTTCCATCGTTTTTTCCCATTTGAGGATTTGTGGTCGTCCGCTCTGTTCAGTGTCTAAATAAACAGACTGACGGAGGATCACAGATGCAGCAGGCTGAGCGGTGGATGCATTTTGGCTGTTTCCCAAAATCTCCAAGAGGAAATCTGCAAAAAAACAAGTGAAGTTTTTAAAAAAAAGTGTCTTGTGTTGGTTCTTCTTGTTAACACTGAAGACAGTGTTGTCTGCAGGATAAATGCAGGAAGTGAAAGATTATCCTGCAGGTTTCTGACAGCTCCTGCGGAGCTCATCACAACTCTGTCATAACTTGTTAAATAGTTGTACTTCCACCTCCTGGGAAGTTGTTTTTAGGTTTTGTTATATATTTTCCAAACAGCTCAGCAGTTACCTGTTTGCAGAGAAAATGTGGAATTAATTATTGGGGATATTCACAAACCCCTTGTTGTTTGGCCCCTTTTGACCACCGTATGGTAGAGCTGAAATGATTCAGTGATTAATCAATTAGTCGATAGTCAGAAGTTGATAACTGATTAACCGTTTAAGTCATTTTTAAGCAAAAACACCAAAATTCTCAGGTAGCAGCTTCTCAAATGTGAATATTTGCTAGTTTTCCAGTTTTCCATGACAGTAAACGCAACATCTTTGTATTTTTGACTATTGGTCAGACAAAACAAGTCTCCTCTTCAGGGAATAATAATGGTATTTCTCATTATTTTGTGGACATTTTGTACCCTGAATAATCAATCAGTTATTAAAGAAAATAATCGTCAATTACTTGTTAATGAAAAGAATTGTTGATTGCAGCCTTACGGTACTCCTATGAGGTGTAAAATATTTAGTTAAGTTAAGAGAAATATTGTTGTTACGGTTAATAAAACGACAGACGTTGTTTCCCAGTGGCCACTTGTGGTATTGCAGCCGTAAAATAACCTGCAGCCCAAAAAGCATTTTCCTTATAAACTTCCATTATAAAACAGTTGACAGGACACCTCAAACTGCAAACAAGGTCAATTATTACTCTTTCTATGAGTGTTTAAAACAATACTTACATAGAGCTTTTATGGTGCGTGTCATCATCCTAATGTAAAGTCTACGGGCCGAGCAGTAAAGCCGTGGGCGGTGCCAGCAGGAGAGAAAACTAATGAGCAAGCAAGCAAACCTGGAAGCTAGAAAATATTTTTGGCTTGTTCACCAGCCAAGCAATTTTCAAACTTTGAGTCTGGTATCCAGTTCCTGTAATACATTCATGATAAATCCCCGTTAAAGTACAAACGGTTGTTTTTACATTTATTTTTCTGCACAGACCAAACACAGAAGATCCGTATTCATTAGTGAACTTGAGAGATGTTGTTTAACTTTGAAAAGATTTCCAGTCCTCATGTTAATCTAGAGAACTCTTCTCATGTAACTCTCAAAATGAAAGGGAATAAGCTCATTTCCAAAATGTCAAACTGTTCCTTTAATGGTGATCCATTCATTAGTTTGTGAGATATCTGACTGGAGCAAAGTGGTGGACTGACATCCGTAAAGCTCTACAGCTAGCTGGGCTAGAAAACTGCCCCCAGTTTGCCCTCTAAATCACAACAGGGATGATTGTTAAGTAATATAGAGATCATAGATTCACCCCAATTTACTTTTTGGCATTGTTACAGCTAGCGTAGGTTTGGAGAACATATGCTACAAGAAAAAATAGCCGGTGCTTCTTAGCTTTATCGTTCCAGATCTTTCAGACACTTTCTGCCAAATAAAAATAAGCAAAGTTTATTTTTAATATAACTGATATCCTCATGAGGGCGGTTTTGGCTTTGCACTACACGTAATCTTGAGTCCAAAACAGGAAGAAAAGTAGAACCAGAAACCTGTCCAAAACAACAAAATGATACCACGGGAGCGCCGGGCGGCGGATCAGACAGCGTGATGATTTACCCACCGATTTTGACGCCACCGCTCTTTGATAGGCCGTTAACGAGGACAGCGCTCAGCACTGCAGCCTCTCAGCGGAGGTGTAATACCTTACTGCAGGCTGCTAATGAATAAATCCCATCTCTCGGTGCCCATCTCGCTCTGCCAGCCGCGGGGCCTCTGAAGTGGAGTGTCGAGTTTGGCAGAGAGGCGTTTGTATCCCGGCCCAGTATTAATTAACTGGAGCTACTCACTCCACCCGGGCAAAAATAAAAAAAAAAAAGAAGAAGAAGGAAATACAAACATAACACAGGGGAATATATCCCAGATGAAGAGCGTTCTTAAACAGGCCAGAGAGGTGGAGGGAGGAGAGAAGGAAGGATAGACGGTGAATAATACATCTGCTGCTTCTGACTCTGTTTGTATTAAAGGATCTAGACAGACAAAGAAGAGAAAAACTGATTTTTAGCTGATCTGATGCATTTTTTTAGCATTACAGTAAACAAAACTTTGGTCTGTTCTCAGCTACTTTAATGTTTATTGTCATCTTATCATTGATAAGCACTTGGTCGTGTGTAGATCCCACTTTTAATAAGATTATTAACAATATTCATCCTTTCTGCCATTTTTATAGTAGGAATATTAATTCAAATAATAAGGGCCAGTCAGGATTATTAGCAATAGGCACTAATAATTGTGACTTTGTGCTTGCCTTACTAAAATTCATGATATATCAGTATATCTGTGAGATACATTTAAATCATTTCAGGAATTACAGGAACAGTTTCACATTCCTCAAACACATGAGTTGTCAAGCTGATGATGTGTTTTTAATTTGCAGTGCGTTGAGCTTTCAGTGTATTATAAAGTCGTACTGCACAATAAATATTTGTGAACCGCAGCTAAATATTCCGGCGAAGTTAATTCAGTTCTGTTGGCATATTTTTGAGATTTTCCTCCTAAGAAAACAAACAGAAAAACAAACAAGCGAGCAGGACTGAACACATTAGCTCCTTGGTGGAGATAATAAATGCAAACAGAAAACATCAAAGCATCATGTTTTCAGGTTTGTGCAAGTAAACAAACAGAGGCAGCCTCAGTGATATGAAACAGAGTAACAGTGGATGCGGATATAACAAGATACGTAAATATTATGAGAGATAATAATTCCGGATAGAGACACGTACGTATGCTGTTCTGAATAGTAACGTGAAAATACAGTATGGATTTTATAAACTGTACAGGGACGAGAAGAAAGATGGAGGAGGGAAAGAAGTTGGATAAAGATGGATGCGAGCGAGAAAATGGATTCAGGTCTCAGTCTGTGTGCCAGCAGGCTGACAGGACGGATGGATGGAAGAGAGAGAGAGAGAGAGAGAGAGAGAGAGAGAGGAGTGTGAAGATGGACAGAATGTCATCCGAGGTTTTGTCTATATTTTTTAAAGCACCAGAGAGATGAAGAGATGGAGAGGAATGTGAAGACGGAGGCAGGAAGACACAAATAGACAGATGAAGACTCATTTTATTTTTTTTGTCATGAGGTGCAGGCAGAGGGACAATGCCAGAGTGAATCAGAGAAAAAAAAATGACTGAGACAAAGAAAAATTAAGGAGAGGTTTGTATTTTCATCCTGATGAGTCCTCCCTGCTGCTCGGGGACTACCGTTCAGAAGGCGGAGTGATAACTGGAGCCCCCCCCTCCTTATGGCAGCGGAGGGATACAACAGGGAGATGCTGGTTGCATGTTAATTAAGCTGAATACTAATTGGAGAGACAGAAAGGAGAAGAGACCACCATTTCAGCTTCAGACCCTCCCTGCAGGAGCTCAGCGTCTGATGAGCGCTAATCAAACAGTGATTGGCTCGACTCTCGTCTGAGCTCCGCAGACTGTCTGATGTTATATCCACACAGTCTGTCTGGCTGTCTGGATGACAGAGATAAAGGAAATGATAATAATGATAACCATTTCAAGGTGATCTGCAAATTGTAAATAAATATAATGCAATAATTCCCAATAATAGCCATTGTAAATAGGCAGATTAATGTTACTTGCATTTAAAACCAGAATGTGTTTTTTTTTTCTCATTCTGACTTTGGCGCCCCCTGCTGGTAGTAACAGCAATGCACACCACACACACACACACACACGCAAACTGCACCATTTTCACCAGGATTGTCTCATTTGTCTCATCTCATTGTCTTATATAACAAAAATTGCAGATATTCGTCATATTTTTTGACAAAGCATTCACCCTTTTTCTTGCCACTGCTATGCTGATGACACCCAGCTCTATCTGTCCGTCTCACCCGACGGCTCGACCCTCTCAGCGCTGATCTCAGCCTGCCTCAGTGGTATCTCTAAATAAACGATTGAACGCCAACCTTCAACTCGATCTCTCTAACTGGGAATCCACACAGAAAGCGAGATGTGAGCCCCACGTGAGCGTCATTGAAGTTAATCCGTTCAAACCACACCGACTCAGACCTCACAATTTCCAAAGCGAGTTTACAAAGAGCTTTACAGACCTGCGAGCAGATAAAAACAATGAGACACATGGCAGCACATGAAATATGTAATTAGATTACAAGAGAATATATGTTAATAAAGAAATAAATAAACCAAATACATAAACTAAGATATCAAGTTGTTTTTTTTACCACAGACTTGTTGTTTTTAGCTGTGGCACCAAGATATTGCTTGATCTGGACATGCAGGTTTTCTGGGCCAATGACATAACTAAATTTGCCATAAGTGACATTTGTGATTCAATTTTGTGATTCTTGTTGGTTAAAAGGTAGATTGTTGGCAGTTTTCCACTTGGAGGTCCTGCAAATAGCTGATTTTGGGAGATAATGCAGCTATGAAAACGAGTTTGGTCGGTAGAGAGGTCAGAGAAAATAAGCACATTAAAAAATAAAGAGCTCATACTGTCTACATTGAATAAATGTGACATTTTAAATGTAAGATTCTTTTTGTATCATTAAAGGATGAGGCTGACGATTTTCTATGTTCTTTATTCGACAAATCTCAATGAACTGATTTACTAACAAGTATTGTGTGTGTATCCAAAGCCTGATATATCTTATTCCTCTGTGCTGTTGACCTCTGTTGTTGCCCAAAAACTATTAAAAATACATCTATGAGCCACCGGGTGACATGTTCTGTCATTATGAAGAGTTTGGTCACATTTTCAGTCTCCGGAGAGTAGTTCTGTGTAAGACAGACACCACTGAGCATGCTCACTGCTCTCTGATGTGTTTGTAATAGTTTTTGGACAACAATAGAGGTCTACAATATATCAGGCTTTGGATACACACACAATACTTGTTAGTAGATCAGCTCATTGTTGGTTTGGCTCTCCACAGGAGATTTGTTGACAATAAGGAAAACATATCAAACCAACAGATCTATGTTTTAAATTTGCTTTGATATGCTCTGCAGTAGACGAGGATGCAGAGAGAGCAGCTGAGGTAAATGAGACTGGAAGAAAGACCAGAGGAAGAACTAGAGCGGCAGGAGAGAGAACATTTTCTTTTTCACTGAGTCATAACAAACAAACAGTCAAACAAACCCTGAAGTCACTGAGATACAGATGCTCCACAATAGGATGCTCACATTTTGAGACAGTTGGTTCAAGGACGTCATGTTCACTTCTTTCCTTTTAAAAGAGTTGTTTGTTTACACTGGCCCAAAGCCTTTGAGAAGCAGAAAATACACATTTGAACAAATTGCAGTCTGGGCTTTTTTTTTTTCAGGACGGTTTCAAAATTGAAAACAGACTTTGAAGGATTCTGAACAACATAATATTAGTATGAACACCCACATTCATGACAGTACGATGAAAACTGGGAGTTATCCTCTGTTTAGGTTTCTCCTCGAGAGGAGACGGAGTCATTCTCACTAAAAATAGAAGCACTGTCACATTTCTGGCCTGACAAGCCTTCTGGGGACACAACAGTGTTTGTTGCTGATCCTGCACTGCAATACTTATATCACATCCTAGTATAAAATTTTATGTTTAATAGTGGGGGAATAACAGTGTTATTCTTTAGCTTTTTTCTGATTTCTTTCTTATTCTAACATTGATATTTTGTGGTGTCTGTTTCCAAAGTTAATGTTTTAATTTGACAGATGGCCTCCACCCAGGGAACACAGATGGAAATTAGCTTTTTTGTATCCGCTACACTGAATGTGAATGTGACACTGACTAACTAACCAACTATTTACTGTGTGCGAACTGTCAGCTGAACTGTCGACCTCGTCACAGTCGCTGCATCGTTGACCCGACTCCCATTGATGGATGTTTTTCTGTTTTGGCAAATTCTAAATCCTTTCCATGTCAGGGGTAAAGTCCTCTTGGGCTGCAACTAACGATTATTTTCATTATCAATTAATCCAAGGCTTATTTTCATGATTCATTTTTTTGTTTATGAAATGTCAGAAAGTAATGAAAATGTCTGTTATGTTAATCTTTTAGCCCAAGGTTAAATCCTCATATTGGAGAAGCTGCAACCAGCAAATATTTGGCATTTTTCCTTAAAGAATGACTAAAATCATTATTTAATTATCAAAATAGCTCTAATTAACAACTATCTGCAACAAGCAGATACAGAATATAAAAGTGAAGTGACAATACAATGTGGAAAATATATTTTATCAAACATCAAAGCTACTTAAGAGGGTGTTTAAACAGAATTATATGTTCGATAGTTGTTAACATATCAAATACATGCAGCTCATTAACTTCGGTCTGTGTGATCTGCCTGATTACATCCACCTCTCGTTAAGCTTGTAGAGCGACACGCTTCCGTCCGTGTTTCCCAGGGTTCATTTATCTGGAGAGCTGCGGGATTGTTCTGTGAAGATGGCGCCCATCAGGCTTAATTGAAGAACCAGAAGTGTGTTGACGTCAAACCTCCTTTTAAAGCTGTAATGTGTCCAAAATTTGATTTGCCAGCGTTGCTGCTGGCGCATCACAGGACGCAGGTTAATGGTTTTCAAATGTCATGTTGAGAGTGTGTGAGAGAGAGACGTTTATTTCAGACGTCTGAAGGGTCTTCACTCCCCAGATAAGAATTTCAACCTTGATAACTAAACTTTCTGTCCATCCAAAATCCTGACAGGGATGGACGACTGTATTTTTCTCCTCAGATGTTTCTGATCAATATCAGTTTGAGCACTTTCACAGACACTGTAACAAACTGTCTGAACCGTTTTGAAAACAATTTGAGCCTCTTAAACCTGTGAACTCCATCCTTCAGGTTACCACAGCTTTTAGTTTCTAGACTGTTGACTGCTGCTTCTCTGCAGTTCAGACGTCTGATTGTCTGATTGATTTTTCTTTCATCTATGGTGCAATGTACTTTTTTTTTTATTTTTAATCCCTGCTCACATCTTTGGTTTTACTGTTGTGCGTCATCCAGTTATGATGTGAGAAGTTTTAACAAGATGTTTTTCAAGTCATAACAAGATATGTTCATGTTCATTATTATTATTTCTTATATAGTTAAATTTCACAAAATGAACGTATCTCGTTATAACAATATACTGACTTATGTCATTAAAAGAATAAATGTTTCTTGTTTTAACATGATAATGGATCCAGTCACTGTGTGGATCTGGTGCCACATTAGATCAGTGATTGTTAAGAACCAGGCGATGACTCAGTACCAGCCCGCAGATATTATCTGATAAGAACAGACATCTCCTCCCCTCGGACCTGCCATCACCTCCTGACAGCGCAAAGACCCAGATGACTTCACATCAGGGCTCCAACAAAGGATTATATTCCTTGATTCATCCATTAATCATTTAGTCTGAAAAAAGGGAAACGTGCCTGTTAAAAGAGATGTTTTCTAATGTTTTATGTGACTAACAGTTTAAAACCCAAAGATATGTGTTTTATTGTCATATATGACAAAGAAGAGCATCAAATCTTAAAACCTGTAAGTTTTGGACATTTTAGTTTGAAAAACTGACTGAATCCATTATTGAATAATAATAATTATATTAATCAACTAATTGATTAAGCAACTAATCGTCGCAGCTCTACTCGACATTTCTGATGGATCCAAACTCCATCTGCTTCTTGTTTTAGAAGAAGTTTCAACAGAATACAAACTTATCATGATATAATGAGAAAAGTTTGTTTTAATGAGATATGATATGTAATAATGAGATTAAGTGAAAGAAATGAATAATTTTGTATCTAGTAAGATCAAGAAAATGTATAATAATAAAATGAAAAATATCTTGTTCTAATATGAATTCATTAAAACGAGAAAAGTTTGTCATTATAACAACTAACAACTGAGCAAATGTTTTCTTGTCATGATCGTGAAACAAGATTTTTTGCAGAGCTAAAAAGGCTGAAAAAGAAATGCTTGGAAAGGCTGAAAAAAATGAGGAAAAGATGAAAAGCTCAGACAGGTTTAGATATGTTATAAAATAACGTGTCTTCTGTTTCTGCTCGCTGTGATAGATCAACAGATCCTTTAGCCTTCAGCATAGAAATGCATTTAAAGCCTATTTTCCTCCCATAATTATCATTAATTAATTATTGTCTTCTGAAATACTGATAAATTATTTTAACACAGCTACATCTGTCCCAGGGTGATACATTTTTTAAAAAATGAAACTTGCATCACACCACATTAAATCATTGTAGCTGAAGACTTTGAACATTTGAGTCCTGAAGCCTGTGTTGCTCTCTGACGGATCCATCCTGATATTGAAGACTTTTAAGGTCCCAGTAGATCCAGTACAAACTCCTCTGACTCTGTCCCATGTGATCGACAGGTGTGCTGGTGGTGAACGTGACATGGAGGAAGAGAACCTACGTGGGAACTCTGTTAGACTGCACCAAACATGACTGGGCTCCTCCAAGGTAACACTGCACTCTGTTTAATGATTTCTTTTCTATTTCTGTCTGTTTCTTTACAGAGACGTTTACAGACACACCATATAAGACAAAATCCCCCAACTCCCACCAGGCTCACTGCTGATGTTGAGTTCAGATGAGTTACAAAAAGTTTGGAAGAATTTTGTGGTTTGGTCGTGCTGTTAAGCTCTTAAGAGGCTGTACATGCAGACAGCTCCCTAAAGCTCCCTAAACACTCGGTACAGTCACCAAAGGTTATGTTAACATGGCTGAAATGTCAGTCCTCTGGGTTTGCTGAGCATTTATCGACAACTTTACCACAAAACTCAGGTTCGATTCAGTGAAAATGTTTTCTGAGAGCCTAATGTTTGGTTCAGTTGTGGCAGCTAAAAAGACTTTAAAGTAATTCTCCACTGAAAACCTTTGGGTATCAAACACTCTGCCCCTGCACACTAGAAAGGTGGCTCCTTGTAGCTTGCTCCCTCATGGAGGATGGAAGCTGAAGTCAGATTGGATTCCAGCAGTAATCCAGGAAAGAAAGTATTAAGATGTCCATAAAAACTCGGATCACTCCTGCAGCATAATTCTATTATGTTCAAACTATGTTCCAAATACTCTATACTGTGTTGCTTATATTGCTTATATGGCTAAATATTCAATTCAATTCAATTTTATTTATATAGCGCCAAATCATAACAAAAGTTATCTCAGGGCACTTTTCACATAGAGCAGGTCAAGACCATACTCTTTCATTTACAGAGACCTAACAATTCCCCCATGAGCAGCACTTGGCAACAACAGCAAGGAAAAACTCCCCTTTAATGGGAAGAAACCTCAAACAGAACCCGGCTCTAGGTGGGCGGCCATCTGCCTTGACTGGTTAGGTTGAGAGCAAAAGAGGGAGGGAGGGGGAGAGAGACACAGAGAAGCATAATAACAACACTAATAACAATAACAATGATAATAATAATAATAATAATAATAATAGAGATATGACTAGTAATAATATTAGCAATAATAGTAGGAGAAGGTGTCGAGGTAGGACACCCACAGAACCATGCCACCATCACCGCAGCCCTCGACATCCGGTTTTCCTGTGAGACGAGAAAGCACAAAGACTCCGGGGAAGAAGCCAAGTTAGTAACATGCATTAATGGTACATGAATGCATACAGATGGAGAGGAGGAGGAGGAGAGAGGAGCTCAGTGCATCATTGGAAATTCCCCGGCAATCTAGGCCCTTAGAAGCATAACTAAGGGCTGATCCAAGGCGAGCCTGGTCAGCCCTAACTATAAGCTTTATCAAAAAGGAAAGTTTTAAGCCTACTCTTAAACATAGAGAGGGTGTCTGCACCCCGGACTGAATCTGGAAGATGGTTCCACAAGAGAGGAGCCTGATAGCTGAAGGCTCTGCCTCCCATTCTACCTTTGGAGACTGTAGGAGCCACCAGTAAGCTGCATTCTGGGAGCGCAGTGTTCTAGTGGGATAATACAGTACTATGAGCTCTTTAAGATATGATGGTGCCTGACCATTAAGGGCTTTGTAAGTTAGGAGGATTTTAAATTCTATTCTAGATTTTATAGGAAGCCAATGTAGCGAAGCTAAAATGGGAGAAATGTGATCTCTTTTTCTAGTTTTAGTCAGAACACGTGCAGCTGCATTCTGGACCAGCTGGAGAGTCTTTAGAGACTTGTTAGGGCAGCCTGATAATAAGGAATTGCAATAATCCAGCCTAGAAGGACTACTTTTTCTGTATCTTTTAGAGAAAAGATGTGCCTGATTTTTGCAATATTACATAAGTAAGAAGAGGTAGTCCTTGAAATTTGTTTTATTTTAGAGTTAAAGGACATATCCTGATCAAAGATAACTCCCAGATTCCTTACGATGGTGCTGGAGGCCAGGGTAATGCCATCTGGAGTAGCTATATCATTAGATAATGTGTTTCTAAGGTGTTTAAGGCCAAGCACAATAACTTCACTTTTGTCTGAGTTTAGTAGCAGAAAACTGCTGCTACACAGGTCATCCAGGTCTTTATGTCCTTAAGGCATGCTTGGAGTTTAGTTAACTGATTGAATTCATCTGGCTTCATTGGTAAATATAATTGGGTATCATCTGCATAACAATGAAAATTTATGGAGTGTTTCCGAATAATATTACCTAAAGAAAGCATATATAAGGTGAATAGTATTGGTCCAAGTACAGAACCTTGTGGAACTCCGTGTTAACTTTTGCGTGCATGGAGGATTCATCGTTAACATTTACAAACTGAAATTGATCTGATAAATAGGATTTAAATCAGCTTAATGCAGTTCCTGTAATGCCAATTAAATGTTCCAGTCTCTGTTATAGGATTTGATGGTCAATGGTGTTAAATGCAGCACTAAGATCTAACAAGACAAGTATGGAGTCAAATCCTTTGTCTGATGCCGTTAGGAGATCATTAGTAACTTTCACCAGTGCTGTCTCTGTGCTATGATGTGCTCTAAATCCTGAATGAAAATCCTCAAATAAACCATTTTGGTGTAGAAAGTCACACACAAGGATCTTAGAGAGAAAGGGAAGTTATATGTTATAGGTTTAGTTATAGTCATAGGTTTGTAAGGTCCTTTTGCTTGGGGATAAATCGGTGCCTTGAGGGCAGGAGGTGGTTAATTTTGTCTCTAATACTTTGAATTTTATCATTAAAAGAAGCTCATGAAGTCGTTACTACTGAGAGCTATAGGAATACATGGATCAGTAGAGTTATGACTCTGTCAGCCTGGCCAAAGTGCTGAAAAGGAACCGAGGGCTGTTTTTATTCTCCTTTATTAATGCTGAGTAATAGGCGGCTCTGACATTACAGAGGGTCGTATTATATGTTTTAAGACTATCTTGCCAGAGTACGCAAGATTCTTCCAGTTTGATGGAACACCAGATCCTTTCAGAGTTTCCTGATGTTTGCTTTAATTTGCGGGTTTGGGAGTTATACCATGGAGCTAACCTCTGATGTTTTATTATCTTCCTTTTTAAAGGGGCGATGGACTCAAGTGTCATTTGCAGTGAGCCTGCGGCACTATCAATAAGATTATTAATTTGGGAGGGACTAAGATTAACATAAGAGTCCTCTGTAGTATTGAGACATGGCACTGAATTTAATACTGATGGAACTGCTTCCTTAAATTTAGCTACAGCACTATCAAACATCTAGTGAAGATATATTTGCCTAATGGTGTGTAGTCCATTAACAGGAATTCAAAAGTTATTTAGTAATGATCTGATAAAATAGGATTTTGTGGAAAAACTGTTAACTGTTCAATTTCGATACCATATGTCAGAACAAGGTTGAGGGTGTGGTTAAGACAGTGAGTGGGTTTGTTTACACTCTGAGAGAAACCAATTGAGTCTAATAATGAGATAAACACAGTGCTGAGACTATCATTATTGACGTCCACATAAATATTGAAGTCACCTACTATAATTACTTTATCTGTACTAAGGACTTAGATTAAAAAAAACTCTGAGAATTCAGAGTACAGACCAGGAGGACGATACATTATAACAAATAGAATTGGCTGCTAAGTTTTCCAGGTTGGGTGTGAAAGACTAAGAACAAGACTTAATGAGTTATAATTAAATTTAGGTCTAGGGTTGATAAATTTAGGTATTATTATTATAGGCTTGAGTTGACTGCAGCTCTGCCTCCTGGTCTTATGCAGAACTTGTGTACCAAGTTTCAATTTATTTTTATTTAGACAACAGAATTGCAGAAATATTATATTATAATGTTACTTTACTGTGGGTAGAATTATATCAAATGTTACACACTTGTTCAGTGTGGCTTTATGTAGAACATTCCCAAATTTGGTTGCAATCCAATTTAGCATTGACGAGTTCTAGCTCGTTAAGGGCATCATCCACACCTTCAAAAGTTTGGCAACCAATTACAGACAAACAGTAAGTGAAACCCAGAAACAAACTCCTAAGTTTTTTCCAGGGTCATCTAAACATGGTATTTACCAAGTTTGGTGAAGATCAGATGAAATGTGTGCCAACAGAAGCAAAAAATCCTAAATGGTGGAAAATATATCAGTTGAATCAGCATTGTCGAAGAAACACTGTGCAAATATTGTTTTGATACGTCTCACGGTTCATGAGTTATGTAAAACACGTAATAACTGACCTCATGGTGGCGCTATTGGTCCCATGTTTTAATATGTTAAGCATTTCCACATGGGACACCTGTCCATGTAGTATGAATACTTAAGCACTTTTAGTTTTTGAGATACCACCTTGCAAACATCCCTCCCATAGACTTTCAGTCATGGACTGTTTTTGGACTTTTTGTGTTTTGGGGTTTTTGGGGGGTTTTTTTGTTGCAGATGAGAGATTGTAGTGTTGCTTGGGTATCTGAGTTGTATTCATGTTTATTCTGTGGCGGTTCCATGCAAGTTGGTTTATTATGAAGAGTTTTGTGTTTTTCTTGGTTTTGGGGTTTTTGCTGTGTTCCCTTCTATGTTCCTGTGCTTGCTTTGCCCATTTGCAAACCTGCCCTGCATCTAGCATCGTTAGCCCTGCCCTGCTCTGTGTTTCCCCACATCTGCCCTGTATCATAAATAAACCTTTGAAGAACATTTATGAGAACCGAATGGTGTTCCTCAGCCCTGGCATTAATTCTACAGTCTCTGAATTTTTCTGGAGGGATGAACACCATTCTTCCAAAAGATTTTCCCTCATTTGGTGTTTTGATGATGGTGTTGGAGAACGCTGTCTAACACGTCAGTCCAAAATCTCCCATAGGTGTTCAATTGGGTTGAGATCTGGTGACTGTGAAGGCCATAGCATAGCATAGCATCATTTTATGCAGAGGTAAAAATGTATGGAAGAAAAAGAAGCTTTCAGCAATCACACAAATATAGTTGAGTTGAGCACAGCAAAAACGCTGTCAGTAAATGCAGTCGGCAACAGGAAATGACACAATACGCTTACCTCAGCACGTCAGCCTTAACTTAAAATACTTAACTTCCTTTTGCTGCCAGCTCTTTACAAGCCTTTTCTCCAAAAGATTATTAACCAGTGATGTTTAACAAACCCAGAAGGTCGTTTAAAAACACTTACCTCTGTTCTGATTATTTTCAGAATCCTCAAAGACTTTTCTAACCATCTGGATGTAAAAAATATTTCATTCACTGCACGATAAAAAAAGATTTTTATCTTTCCAAATCAAAACAAAGATGGCAGCCCGCCGGCTACCTGGATATGAAAAAGTATCTTAACAAGTTTATCATTCAGCAGATGGATTTTTTTAATCCAGATGGTTAGAAAAGTCTTTGAGGATTCTGTAAATACCTTCAGAACTGTAAGTGTTTTTAAACGACCTTCTGTGCTAATTATCTTTAAAAAAAAAAAAGTGATTGTTAGCTCTGTGACCCAAATGTACACTAATACATGAGAGGTTCAAAGTCCAGCTATCCAGCCCCAAACTCCTCCCTGATGAAGGCGAAAACTGAAGCTACAAACTGTTTGACATGCGCCCACATAATGTCGAACGTATCAAATTAAGATGAAACTGACCCTGAAGTTGAGGTAAAAAATACCCAGACAGCAGATTTTCAGTGAGAGAAATCACTGTCCTTGAGGACACGCTAAAACGTTACCCATGCCCGTGTTTACCACTGTTTTAGGTTTTTTTTAAAGATTATTTTTTTGGCATTTATGCTTTTATTAGATAATGGACAGTGAAGAGGCAGACAGGAGACTTGGGGAGAGACATGGTATGACCTGCAACAAAGGTCCTTTGCTGGAATTGAGCCAAGAACGTTGCAGTTATCTGGCACGTGCAGATATCATTCAGCTATACATTAACATTTACTACTGATAATGTAACAGAAGATGTCATTTTTGGAGCATTTTGAGGAAATATTTCTTTTCAAGTTTAGTTATTCAAAACATCTACACTTATTCATAAACAAGTAAAAGTATAAAATGTTGTTAATTAATATTAAATTGTAGTTGAATTGAGTCATGTTTGTATGGTATCATGAACTGTTTCTGGATAAAACTGTCTGAGAGGCAGAGATACTCCCGCACAGCTTCCTTTTCTTGCGACAAACAGGAACACACTTGTCAGAGCTGTCCTGAGATGTTCAGCGGAGCATTCCTTTGAAGTTATGGTAAAATACTAAAATAGACAGTGCTGTCTTACATCTTACATAAGGAAACAGAACTACATCACGGTCAGAAACGCAGCGCCTGTGTTCGGTTGCCTCTGCCTCAATCACAGTCAGGTTTGTTCATGTATTTGTGTCCAGATGTTGAAGCATTTACCCGTCATCGACTTTGAATCCGAACTGTGATCAGCTTGTTGATTTGCACACAGAGCAACAGAGAAAAAAATAGGACACATTGCTCTTCTCACCTTTGTACGCACAGCGACTGTGTTTCTGTTCATCACAACAACAACAAAAATCAGGGTCATCATTTTAATTTTTAAAATAAATGCCTGGATGCATTTTCTAATTAACTCTGAGTCTTTCTGCTCAGTTTATTTCCCTGTTGAATCCCTCATGTTTAACCATGTTATTGTTATTCTTATTGGCCTTTATTTGCTGATGATTATTTGTCTGATTAACTGAAAAAAGAGCACTCACTTCTCAAAGTGCTTTAAAGGATGCCCACTCAGCCGTTAGCAAAAAGTAGTGATGTGTATACAGATGTACTAATATACTACGAGTGATATTGCAGCGCCGAGTCTGAGTGTCTGAGATAAATCACATATCAGATTGATAAATGCACTGGACAGAGCAGAGGGACAGACAGCTGCTGAGTGCAGGGAGCTCTCTAAGACTAGACTATTATATTATAAAGGGTCTACTGTAAGGTGTGTTGCCCACATTTCTGTACAATACAGCACTACTATGTTTATTGTAAAAGACCAACACCACACATTTAGCTTCTATCTCACCTCTGTACCCTCTGAGGTTCACCTGGGCCCGGTGTGTGGCATTTCTTAGCCAGCAGCTGCTGAGATACAGATACGTTTTATCAAAGACGTAACCGGATGTACCACGACGTGCCGCTCTCTCTCTGCTGCCACATGTTGGGTGGCGGTGTGTAAATCAGCTGCATTGAAATAAATGCCATTTGGATGCTACACAAATTCGCCCAACAGGCTCCTGTTTCTTGTGCTGAACAGGAGCGAACATGTACAATTTATAACAAGAGATAATGGGCAAAGATTCTTGTGCCCCGGGCCAGAAATACGTCACCTATCGCTATCTTTAGACAATGTAGAACATTTTTAATCTACATTTTTATTGCAGATTATACATTTTACTCACTAGCTATATATGTTTTTTAAAGTCTTATTCAGTGAAGATCTATGTGATTCTTCTTCATGTGGGGAGTGGTGGTGCGGCACCCTCTATTGATCAGCCACCGCTGGTTAGCACGTTTAGCAGATCAGCAGAAACAGTGAGTGCTCAGTCCGTCTCTGTGGCTACTGGCTAGGCGGGATAGGGGGTTTATATGTAACAGCATCATCATGCAGAAACCTACAACAGGTCACGTGGGAAAAAGTTTGGGAAAATGGCATTTTGATGATAAAACACACGTAGATTTGAATACATATGGAACGCTATTGGGAGGCTACAAAATGATATAAAAACCTCAAAAAAACAAAAAAGTAATGGACTTGCCCTTTAATGTTGTTAAAATTATAAAAAGGCTAAATTGGCTCCGGGGCCGTCAGCTGTTGTTCTATAATGAGCGTTAACAAAAACGCTCTCCACTCTCCATCACAACTATTTCACAAATGGAGAGTGGTTTTTGTAATTGCTGAGTGGAAAATGTGACAGTCCCTCCTCGCAGGGCTGAAACCTCTCAATTATTGCTCCTGTATGAAAATGATTGTTGTCATGGCAATTACAGCTTAATTTCAGAAAGCAGAGAATAAATTGCTTTTTCTATTTGGACTCTTGTCACTGCGGATATCTGTCGGTGGCGACTGGATGTTGTTTTATTATATAATGTAATGGAATAAAATTTCTTCCTTTTTTATGATTCATTATTGGTCTTTGATTGAAACTGTAACCGAAAGCACAAAATAGAACAAACATGAAAAAAACAACAACTGAGGAGCCTCAGTGTTTCAGCTTAACGTGAAAAAGTGAAATTGTAGGAAATCGTCTGTGCTGCATCACTCATTCAATCAAAATAGCTTTTCAAACAGAGACATGAGAACAACAAATATCCATGAAATGCCAAAGAAAATACAGAAAAATTCAGTCGCGTGTTCCAGCAGCTTCAGTGACATTCAGGGACACACGGATTGAAAAATGCAATTACAAACATCATAGGAAATGTGAGATATCGTTTTAAAATCACAGAGGGGGACAGGAAAGTCTAGCCTCGACGTGCTTTGCAGTCTGTTCCGTTAATAAAGTGATTAAAACCCAAAACAGTCTTCCCAAGGTCAGAGTTTTTTCAACACCAAGCAATCCTGTGATGCAGTATCATAATGAATGCATGACAAGGCCTGTGCAGATACAAGACTCGGAGTCTAGCTTCTAAAACAGATAGAGTTACACTATAAATACATATGAAGTAATGCATTTTCCTCATCTCAGCAGACAGGGTTTTGATATAAATAACAATTGGTGAGTGTGGAAAAGTATCTCCGGTATTAAGATGCAAGCCACTGTGGTAAACAACATCAAAAGACTTCAAAGTAGAAGGGACGGCATGTGAATACAAAATGTCCCCATATCAAATACAGAGATAACTGTGGATTGTACAGGTTTTTTTCTGTTATCAAAAGAGAAGCAGACTTTGTACAGAAAAAAATCAATTTTTATCCTTGACGTCTGGGTAAAGTGGTCCACATGAGCCTTAAATGATAATCTGTTATCTTCCAAGGTTTTGTCTGATGGAGTTCAATTTGGGTGACGATATGAACAAGTTTTTCTTGGGTTAAAACCTTTGAAGAACAACAGCAGCTACAAGAAAAACAGCCTTGTGTTCAGCTTGATGGTATTTTTTAGTTTATTCAACAGGATTTGAAAAGCTTTTATGAACTCAATACAACAGAACACAATATGATATGATATAAAATGATATGATGTGAAACAATACAATGCAACGTGATACAAAACAGTGTTATATGATGTAAAGTGATACAATGTAAAATTACATAATGTGAAACAATATAATATGAAAAGATACAATAATTGAAAAATGACAATATATGATAAGATGACAAGACCCATAAGACCCAGAGCAATACGATGTGATGCAATATGATACGACATGATGTGACAATAAGATGTGATATATGATATGATGTACTTGATGTTGAACAATATGATGTGAAATTATATGATAAAATGTGACGATACGATACGATACGTCTCACATCTAAATCAGTATTCTCAGGTTGTCAGTAAGTGATTATTAAGAGGAATTCTCTTTGTTTTTGTCTCCCTTCGTCCAGGTTTTGTGAGTCTCCCTCCAGTGACCCTGAGATGCCAGGTGGGCGTGGTCGGGGGAAAAGGATGCGACTGACCATGGCCGAGCGGCCCTGCGTTGAGCCGGCCCCCGCTGTCAAAGTCAGGGGTCTATCGCAGCACAGGAGTCGTGGAGGGGGTGTTGCAGGAACGGCTGCGCCCATCCACAGCAAGGGACGGAGAGGCAGCCTGAAACTCATCAACAGCAACTGCCGAACACCTCCTTCTTTCTTCACCGTTGAAGAGGTGAAACCTGCCAACAGCGCTGCCTCCCTCTCCTCTGGTAAGCGAAAGAACAAACCACCGGCGGAACTGGACCTCAGCCTGGTCTCCTCTGATGACATTAAAAACGGGAATGGGAAGCGGATCCGAGCCAAATCCCGCAGCGCCCCATCCACACCGCAGGGCAAATCAGACCCCTCATTCATGGACCCCGGAGGAGGTTGTGCCTCCTCACCACCTCCCCCACCCATTCTCATTGACTGCCCCCACCCCAACTGCACTAAACGCTACAAGCACATCAACGGCCTGCGCTACCACCAGACGCATGCACACCTGGAGGTCGAGGAGCAGAGGAAGCCTGAGCTGGAGCCCATAAAGGACGGGGAGAGTGAGGAACGACTATCAGACTGTGAGGACACCATCAGCAACATGACATATGACCTCTCAGAGACAAACAACAGCACTAATACCAACAGCTCCTCCAAGAAACCTGCTCCTCTATACAAGGTGACCACAGTGGGGTCTCCTAAGAACAGACGGCTACTCCTCAGCACCGACCACAGCCCCACAGCCAACTCCAAAACCAGAAGAACCTCACTGCTAAAAGATGGGCTGATCGATGACCTCAGCAACTTGCCCATCATCTCCAACATGACCGTAGTTCTGGAGAACTGCATGGTCCCAGACAGGAACTCCACAGTAGAGATGCCCAAGCTGGAAGCTGAAGGTTTGATCGACAAGAAGGGAGGCATGTGTGACAAGGGTAAGAAGGCCAATGGGAAGGTGGAGAAGCTATCCAAGTCGCGGACCAACCGGCCAATCGCTCCAGCCCCTGCTCCTCCCAAGCTGATTGCCATCCCCAACACATCATATCCAACCGGCACAGCAGATACTGCCACCTCACAGCAGCCCTCACCCATGGCAGCTGTAGGCCTCACCAGTAAAAACCTTCCCTTGAAACCCATCAAACCAAAGCTGAGCATCGTTGTTGAGCCAAGCCTTGTCAAAGCCACCCTGGTTACCTGCAGCAAAGAGACCAGGAAGAAAGAGAAACGAAGGCTAAAAGACAAACACAACAAAGATGCACCAATTAGGACGCCTAATGGTGACAGCAGCGGAATCAAAATGGAAGATGGTGGTGGTGGATCTAAAATGGGTGTCAAGGAAATTTCTGGAAGCCTTTTGAAGGAGCACCTCAGTAAGCAGGATGTAATGAACGGGCTGACGGAGAGCCAGGAGAGCAGAATGGCCAGTATCCGTGCCGAGGCTGACAAGGTCTACACCTTCACAGACAACGCCCCAAGTCCCTCCATTGGCGGTTCATCGCGACTTGATGCGAGTGGTAGTTGCCTAGCAACAGCAGACAGCAGCAGCAAGAACAACAGCCCAGCCTACTCTGATATCTCAGATGCTGGGGACGATGGGGTGTCTTCTGAATGTCGCTCGGATGGACTCAGATCCAAGTCTAGCTCCTCTGCCTCTTCTGAGGTAAGCTCTAACAGTAACCACGGTAACTCTGGTAAAACCCCGCCCACAGCATCTGCCCCTCCATCGAAAGACCCCCAGTCTCCGTACTACCACAGCTATGAGCCCTACTACCTACAGGGGTACATGCAGTCGGACAGGCAAAACAGCAGCAGCGTTGTTTTCCACAAAAGCTCTGCCCACGACGGCAAAGGGAAAGACAGAAAGGAAGAAGTGAAAGAGGATGACAAAAGCTTCTCCCATGAGTTCTCAGACTCAAAAAAAGGCGACGGGCCACCTCAGTCTCAGCTCCAGCTGGCTATGAGTCAGACCCAGACTGCCTTGGCCCAGTCGCTGTACTATGGCCAGTACTCCAGAGGACTGTACATGGACCAGAAACTTTTACTGGCCTCCAAATGCTGTGACCAGACGTCTGGTGCCAAGCAGAGGGGCGAGAGGGGACAGGGGGTGAGAGACGGGGAGGATATTAAACACATAGTTGGGGGTTCAGCCGGTGGCCCCATGCTAGGTAAAGGTCCAGACGGCACTAAAGGGTGCTGTCCCAAACCCGTCCTGTCCTACGTGGAGATGAGTGAGAGGGGAGAAAGGGGACAGAGTCTGGGCGTAAAGGCGGTGCACGGTGGCATGGTGGACCAGCACCAGGTCTCGATGAAAGACTGTGATGACATCAAGTCACCCTCCTCTTCCTCTTCTTCATCACTCCACAACCCAAACAGTCAGACAGATCTGGACTCAAATGTTTCCTTTTCCAGTGTAAGTTTCTCCCTCTGTCTATAACCTGCCGCCGCCGCTGATGATGTTGTTGGTGTGCTTTAATGACTGTTGTTGAGTGTCACAAAGAGATTAATCCTACGTTGTGTACAGCTAAACCAATGGGTGCTAATAACAAAGACCATGCGGCTTCTGTGGTGCTGTAGCTCTATTTTGACATACTACTTCAGTCATTGTGTGGTTTGATTTGATGGATGCAAATGTTTTTAATGTTTAGAGTGAGAATTAATGGGGGAAATATGTAATTCCAACTTTAGCTGTAAATGTAAAACATAAACACATACGGAAACAAAAGAAACTTTTCTAATACACGAGTGTTGGTTTTGATATGAGCTGCTTTTTCAGAAAGCTTGTACAGATTTTTAACCATGTCATCTCACGATGCAGTTAACCGCTAACTCTAGCCATGCTGGGTCATGTAAAAAGGTTGTATGAATTGAATGAAAGCCGTGTCTGGGGAGGTTAGGTTGTTTTTTCCTTCAGTTTGGCCTAAATTCTGCAGTTGATCATGTGTGAGACATGTCTTGATTCGTGTCATTGAGAGGGACGCCACACTCCTCACATCCCACCTCTGAATGGCCGCCTGCTGTTGAAACGTCGTCATCCTTCATCAACATCACATCCAGAGCCAGTGATAGATGGTCTGTCTATGGCTCTGTTCACTCAAGTACACAGTGTTTCCTCTATAGTCATTCAGCAGCGGTGGGCCGCCGCAGCAAGAAATTCTCCACCCCTGCTAAAAAGAAAATGCACAAATGAAAGTCATAAATTAGCCTTGCTTTGTCTCCAAAAAACACAAAACGCTTAAGGGCTAACATTTAGATTTATCATGAAAAAGGTTTTTAGTTTTAGCCCTGCAACTGGCCATATAAACAAAAACTGGGACAGAGACGTGGACCGAAGTTGAACTCACCCCAAAATGACTCCCACCCACCACTGTTAACAAAGAATTATAGGGGAAACACTGCAACTAGCACCAACACTTGTCCCCATCGATCTAGCCCTCAGACGGCCCGGCCTGGGCTCACCGCCTGGCTCACAGCAAATACTCAGAGCTACAGAGTCAACATGGGGAGGAGGCTGAGGAGGGTGAAGCAGAGAGGGGAAAAGAATGGGGAGCTACCGTGGAGCCTGCCGGGGCCAAGCTGACTTCAGGAGGAGGAGGTGGAGGAGAGAGAGGAGGCATGGTGAGCTGCGATGCTAAAAAAGCCAGGTTCCATGGATCCCACGATCTCCTGCCCGCCATCGACACGGAGGATTCCGACAGGCTGGAAGGGCTGGAGGATCAGGGCCAGGAGCCAATCGGAGGGTTGTCTGATGAGTCCCAGAGCGCCCGGGCAGCGGTATCTCCTCCCATGACCCCCCAGCAGCCCTACATCCAGTACCAGCACTCCTCTTACCCGCCCTACCTGGCAATGTGTGAGAGCAGTGGGGGCTCCTACAGAGGCGTGTCCCCAACCCTGGTCCACAATTACCCAGGTAAGAGTCGAAGGGACCCACCACCGACCAGCTGGTATCAATATAGAGTATCCAGTGTTTAAATTTCTATCAACTTGCCTAGAACGGAAGAGGAAAGTTTACTGTAGTGTGTCTGCAACTGTCTGATAAGGTAAATATGTGTAAAAATGCAGGTTACTGAAACAAACTTGTGTCTACTTCTGAGCTTTTGTCTCTGCTCAGCCAATAGTTTGGGGTTGCTAGCTAGCTACTAGCCACACACTTGCTATTTTACAAAGCAGACTTTTTAACAGCGGTGATAGCTGACTATATAATATAATTAGGTGACAAACATTTAATGGTATTACATAATTACAGAATGTTGTTATGCAATACCAATCTGTCAAAATTTAAGATCCAATTTTGAAGAGTTTGTTCTTGCATTTCTGGAAAACAGCCCTGTGAACTGTGTGTCCATATAGACAATCTGCTGTCAGTGGATTGAGAAGCATGAATGTTAATGAATCAATGCAACACTGTCAAAACCGAATCTGTTATTATTATTAAATATGCTTAAATATGATTAATTTCCCCATAAATAATGTTTTTAATCAACATGTTCTAAATGATTTGGAGAGAGTCGTTTTTAATATATTAAGGTGTTTTTTTGTGTATTACGGGGTAAGTAGCATTTAAAATGTACCAAATAGTATCAAAGCCATTTATTTTATGTTAAATTGTTAATTTTATAATTATAGTGAAAATTTAGGGGAGTTAACCCCTTAAACCTGTCCTTAATGCATTCATTAAGTTAAAACTCCTTAAAGGTACTATATGAAGAATTGGGGTGTCCATCTCAGTAAGAAACAAGGAAATGCACAGTCCATCCCATAGGTCTAACTTTAGTTACAACACAATACATAGATGTCTTTGACGTTACATCAAAACTGTTATTTCTTCACATTCTGATGATAATTTTAGTTCATTTTTGAATGTTTTAAACTAAAATTCTTACATATAGCACCTTTAATATGTTATAATGCATTAATTTTGGATGAACCCCTTAAACCTTACCAAGTAAGATAAGCCACTGCTTGAATTGCATCTTTATTTATTTTATTTTTTTATTTTATTTAACCTGTTTTTTTTTACCAAGCAAGACATTAAGAACAGTTTCTTATTTATAATGATGGCCTGGCATTTGATAATTAAACAGCTTTTCATGGAAATTCAGGGGCTTTTTTTTAACTTAAAGTATGAAAATATATGTTGCAGCAGCCTCTGAGTCATAGAATCAGTTTTGTTTTTTTTTTAAATAAAATGCAAACAACGAAAGAAAAAAAAGTCTCAGTCAAGGTGCTGCAAAGTGCATTCAGCACCTAATTCACTTAAAGTCATGCATAGTTACTTTCTGAGATTGAACAACACAAGTTAACCAAAGTGCTGAACAGTTATCAGAGCACTCCCACAAGCATTAAAGACAAACTCCCTGATATTTATACAGCCCCCAGCAGTGCTATTAAAAGCTTCAAAATGTCCTTCTTGTTCCGTCTTTTAGAGGTCCGTATAAAGTAACTATGTGTTGTACTTGTAAATGTGTCCTCCAGGTTTCCACTACCCTCTGTACGGTAAGACAGCGGGCAGGGAGGAGTCGGAGGTGAATCCGCCCAGCAGAGGAGGAGCGGTGAGCGGCAAGCAGAGCGGCGACTCGTCCTCGTCCTCGGCCATGGAGCTGCTGCAGCAGCAGAGCCATCAGTACCACGGAAAATCACCCGCTGTGAGCACCGCTCACTTTACCGTCACATCCACCCTGCAGATATTTGTTTTCCTTCATACGACACATATCTGATGTTTCCTGATGAACAAACCCAAAAATCATACGACAGAGAAGAAGATTAAAAGTTCTGACATCATATTTTCTCAGTCAGCTTCTTACTATAAGTGATGAAGATACACTTTCCTGCCAAAGTTAGAACAAATGTGGATATTTCATAAGAGAAATTTCTGCATTTTTTTCTCTGTGCTCTTCTCGCTGGTTTGCAGTGGGTGGAGCTCAGTTAGAAAAAGTCACACACTTCCAAACCAATCAGGATTTAGCAATATTTAAATATTTGAATCAAAATGTGATGATATTTGCTCGCAGGTCACTGTTAATCAAATCTAATCCAATTAGCCTCAGATAATCTGTGTTTTGAGTGTTAAACTCTTAATAAATAATATCTACGAATTTAGAAAACTTTGAAGCTTAATGACTTGAAAAATTCTGAATTAATATTGAATGTTACTAAATGTAGGATTTGAAACCAAGTTTTCAGGAGCTTTTAAAGACAAACACAACAGGAACCAAAAGTTAAAATCCCTGCTTGTAAAAGGTGGATGCTGAATCAATACTGTTAATAATTGCTTTTTGTACTTTTCGTTCTATAAGCAGTCACTCTGAGCAGCTACATTTCTATTGAAAATGATTTTTTTGTTGGAGTTTCCAAGAATAAAGAACAAACTCTAACAACATACTTTAAACCAGCGTGACACTCCGATACCTGTAATATTAAATATTAAATCAATAAACCTTTCAAACCTCATAACTGTTGTAAACAACAAACAAAACAACTTCATCACCCCAAACACATTTATAAACGCAAGAAGAGAAATAAGTTATATGATTTCGTTGTTTGGCAGAATATGAAAAATCAAAATAGTTTTGGAGTTTGACAGAAAACACGTTTTTGTTCGTTTTAGTCCAGTTATTAAAAGTTCAGAACCTTTAACTTCACTCATGAGCATTTTACAAGACACACCGCAATGTTTTTGATATTTTTTTTGTATTTACCAGGAAGTTGTCGGGATTTTTACTCATTAAAGTACAAAATTAGTTTCAACTTGTAGCAACTTGAGACTTTCTGACACTTGGATAAATAATCCATCACCATCAACAGCTGCTTTTTACTTTAATTCACTGCAGATGATACAGTTTTATCTGCTCGTGTAGCACTAAAGCAGATGAATCATATCAAGTATGTTTACAAGTTTCTTCTGTCTACAAGGTTTTTGTAGTGTAGTAATTAAGTGTAATGTAACAATCATGGAGACTCACAGTAGAAGAAGCTAAGTTAGCAGTTGAGGGACTAAATTCATCCTGAAGAAAATGTGTTGACTTTGAATTTGTGGAGAAAATTTTGGGTTTTTTTTACTTTCAATACAGTCAGAAATGTTTTGTGGACATGAAAGATACAGTTAAAGACCTTTAAACATTCCTGAGTGGTATAAAAGGACAGAACTCCTCATACACAGCAGGTATCTTCAGACAGGTGCTGGTCGGTCGCAGAAACATATAAGGAGAAAATCAAAATTAACCATCGCACACTGTGACGACTTTACTGTGACTTTATTAAGAGCGAACAACGCGTTTCGCCTGTAGCTTCTTCAGGTTCGCTCAGTACGACTGCTGAGTACTCACAGGTGTGATGAATACATCTGAGTCACATGACTAATTATCACAGTCTTCATTTTCTCAAAGTGAAAATGAAAATATACATATTACAAAAAACATGATGTGATTAATGTTGCACAAAGTCACAAGAATTACACCATTTTATATATAATTAAACTTCATTACATCCCCTCAGTGTTAGTTGTTACTCAGCTTTTATTACTGAATTATTCATTATTTCATCAAGACATCAAATCACTGTTCTTTCCCACATCTCAGAGGCATCAAGTCACATAAATACCCTTAAATGTAATTAATGTGTGTGTTTGTGATTTGTTTCATTAACGTGCAACACAAATGAAAAGTTTTCTGGATCAGAAGAAGAAAAGTGTAAATCCAGGTGTGTGTGTGTTTGTGTGTGTGTGTGTGTGTGTGTGTGTGTGTGTGTGTGTGTGTGTGTTCGTGTTCACACAGCCCGGTGAGAAGGGTTCCCCCGAGGGAGAGAGAGAGACGGAGCGAGAGAGGAACCACGTGTCGTTCGCCCGACACCTCCACACACACCATCACACACACCTGGGTATGAGCTACAACCTGATGTCAGGACAGTACGACATCTACCAAGGTACCGCCGAGTGTGTCGCACTGAGACCCAAAACTGGCAAAATGTGACGAAAAAAAAAGCATCTTATTTACTTTGAGTTTGAGTTTATTTATTTATGCTGGTTGAAATGAAACACATTCAGTATATATACAAGAAAAACATCAACATGCAGGGAGAAGACTGATGACCTCTAAATAATACACACATATATAAATATACAAGGAAGACAAATTCAGACTATTAAGAAAAATAACAACAAAAAACAAAACTTAAGTCTTTTTAAATGATGCTCTAAAGGACTTTAAGGACAAAGAAATTTGAATCCGCTGAGAAAAGTAGTTCCATAAATTTGGACCCTTTTATCTGATTGGAATTGACCTCTACTTGAAGATGAAGATGAAGATTAGATGATTGTCTATTTGAGTAAGAATGAATCTGAGTTAGTCTGAAATGATCTGGAACATTTCCTTCCTTAAAGTGTATTTTACATATAAAATGACCTGTTTGGAAAATGTTAATATCTTCGATTATGAGAAGAGTTTCTTGGAACAGAGATAAAGATGTGAGCAGGTTGTAATTCAAAGTGTTTTTATAGAAGAAAAGTTCTAACTGAGATAAACGTCACGTTGCTGCTGATTCAGAGCAGCTTTATCGGTTATTATTTATCCTGCCAGGATCACTAAAGGTCTACAAGGTTTAGTCACAAAGATCATTTGATTGGCTGTCAATTTGAAAACATCCTCCTCTGGAACTAGCTAGTTTTGTATCAAATTGTTGCAGAAATGGATACCAGAGCAAAAAACTCTCTCTTGAAAATAAAAAGGGAGTCAGAGGTCCAAGCAGCAAAGTGTTCTTTAATGCCGGCATGAAAGGAGAGCAAGTAGCACTTTTACAAAGAACCAAATCGCTCCAAAGGTTTTTCTTTGGGGCATTGTTTTTATGCCCTTGGGTCGGCTTAGGTCACACCTTATCATCCACCCTCCCTAATTTTTGACCAATTATTATGTATCTTTTATCTCCGTCACTCGTTGTTGGTCAAAACTCTTCAAAACAGGTTTTGAGCTGTTTGAGGATATGTACTGGCATATTCAATTCTACCTGATTATATCCAGTTTTTTTATATAAGTATTGGGAATCATTTTACACCATTATTGCCAAGTTGTCTTCTGTCCTTTTATTTTTTATAAGTTATTCTAGTCATTTTACACCCTTATTTCTTGATCTCCTTCAGAGGGTATTTTTTTTTAAAAGGTGAAGACTTTAGCAGACCCAAGCAAAGTGACATGTAATACAAACACACTCAAATTTCTCCAGTGTATGATTATGATTCTTCTATCGTGCCTCTATACGTACAGTGTGATTAAATATGGTTCATGAGATTATAACTACACCAATACAAATTGTATCACACTAGCCCTTATTGCTTATAAACTTATAAAATCAATCTGCATGGCTTAATATTGTCTTTAAGCACACCAATGACTTTTAATGAAAATACACCACACTAGAATTAGCTATTGATTATCATGAATGACTCAAGTCTTCCTGATGTCATATTGAGCATTTAGTGTGTTTAATGCAGTTTTTACTGGCGTCTTCCATCTCTGCTAAAATGTTTGGCTTTTTGTTGTTATTAGAGGAGTCATGTTCGACTACTATTTTTTCCTACACAACTTTTGTTCTTCACTGTTGTATGTTCCTAAGAGGTTTTAAAAGCACTGGTGTGACTATGAATCATGGGATAAACCGTTGTTCAGTGTTTGTAAAATATCAGTTTTACAGCTGATCTGGTGTTTTGTTTAGTCTTACTCTCTGTGTTCTTGAGATTAAAGGTCATATGTTTCATGTAAAGCTGCAACTAACGATTATTTTCATTCATTTATTAATCTGTTGATTATTTTCTTGATTAATTGATTAGTTGTTTGGTTTATAAAATGTTAGAAAATGGTGAAAAATGACGATCACTGTTTCCTAAAGCCAAAGACGACATCATCAAATGTCTTGTTTTGTCCCCGATATTCAGTTTATTCTCATAAAAACTACAACAAATTCACATGTGAGAAGCTGAAACCAGAAAATTTGTTGTTTTTTTTACTTAAAGAACGATACCAAACAATTAATCGATTATCAAAATAGTTGATAACTAATCAACTGTTCATTGCAGCTCTGGTTTCATGTCAGATTTTCTCATTGTGTGTTTATTTCTCTGTATGTTGAAGGTTTGAGCTCCAGGTCGCTGGTCTCCACTCAGCAGGTGTCGGGACACTCCTCTACTGGTACGTTACCTCTAAAAACTACTCTCACACATATTTATCCTCTGCTCCTCCAGTTTCCTGTTGGTCCTTAATGATTTAGATACTTTTGAGGAGCTCAGGGAGTGTTTGTCCTTCCAATCAGTAATATGATGTATCAATCAAACCTTGTACTGGTTCAGTCATTGGCTCTCTGCTCTCTGCTGTGTCTACTTGATAAATCCCTAATAAATGTGATAAAGTAAATGATTAAAGTGAGTATGAAATCATTAAGATTATAAACTGAAGGTATTTTATTAAAAGGTACATTTTTAACAGTGTTGACTTAATAAAAACAAGATAAAAACATATATAAAAGCAGCATGTAAGGCTCCACTAACGTCCTCTATAGTGGCCAATTTAGCCTCTTGTGGTATCTGTTTAAGCTACTGCATCTTCTTTATATATGTAATATATCCCAGACTCATAGATTATCCTCTTATCCTCCTTTTTTATAAGTTTACACCTTATAAAATAAAATCTTTCTTTCATAAAATGGAAACTGAGGGCAAAACGAGCTGGAAACTGTTTCATCTTCGGGTCGTCTGTTGGGTCAATAAATCTAATATCTGAATCTTCAGTGCTTATTCGACTCTCTGAGGCTCGTTGCTTAAATTATCACCCAGCAGCTCGTTACCAACTCTGCAGTGTTTTCCATATATATATATTTTTTTTATATAGGCCATACATCACTGCCTTTTGTTTCAAAGTGTGAAGTAATGCAGAGGGAGCCTGCCAGGCAGTTAAAGAGCATAATGTGATGATTACCTTAGTGAAGCAAAGACTGCAGTTATCTATAAATGGTAATTGCTGTGAAATAGAGGAGATTAATAGACAGGAGTGATGTTGACACTGGAAACAGCACAGAAATGAAGAAGAATAACAGCAGTTTTGCACAGAGGCCAAAAGCAGTGATGGTTACTGGTTTTTTTTTCCAGCTCTTATATCTGAAAATCACTAAAACAATCTGCTTATCTTGTGAAAACAAACCGCTTTTTCTTGCAATTATGACTTAATTATGTCATTATCTGAAAATAACAAAGGCTGGTCATACTGTATGTGTAGATACATGATATCATCTCGCCTTTTATGTTCTGTTTCTCTCAAGGCTGAGAGGAAACCAATTTGGGTGATTACAGAGATAACGAGACATTACGTGTGATCATAGGAAAAGAATGTTTGGTAGAAAGATTTAAAAGTTTAACCTTTGAGTAACATCTGCTGCGTTGGTTTTATGTTCCTTGCACAAAACCTCTGCAGATGTGTAATTCCAGCTAGTGCACAGGTGCCTCTTGAGGCCTTTTTTAGTTTAGTTTTCAAATTTCATCACCTATCGTTGATGAAAAGCAAAAAGAATAGTTTATTATATGGATGATACTGATGATTAAGTCTTGTCAAAAGTGAGGTTGATGAAGTGATGCATCGATTAATCTGTGAAGACGCATAACGGCAGCATGACAGCACCGAGGCAGGGAGGGAGAAGACATATTTAAAAAGACAAGCAGCAAAGATAGGCTGACAGTGAAGATGTGTCACCGTGCTATTGGTTAGATGTGACCAGCTGATGTGACCAGCTGATGTCTCAGTTGATGCCCTGGGGAATGACAGCAAGGAAATGATGAGTGAGCCTGTGTGAGAGATGGGGGATGACAGATGGTTTGAGAGATAAAACTACAGACCTGAGCTTGTAAAAGAGAGTGTCCTGACTGAACTTTCACTAAAGCTCCATTTATACATGAGTACTGTTTATAAGATGCAGCAGAGTTATTGTTTCTGTTCATTTTGCTGACATACTGTTAGTAAAATCACAGTTTGTAACTTGAGGACCACATTCTCTTGTTCAGGAAGCATCTCAATTGGTGAATCTCGACTGATCTCCAGACTGTCAGGTCCGGGTATCATCGGATAATCCGTAATTCATTTGGAATTCAAAAACCAAAAAACGGTAAATCTGTTATTTGTTTCAAAACAAAAAAACAAAAAAACGTTTTTGGTGTCAGAATCAAATAATGAAAAAACAATCAAACCCGGCCCGCTTTCGTTATCGTTATTCCTTTTTGGATTGAATATCCAGCAGGTCTGCGGACTTTAAGCCAATTCGTTTTTGCGTTTGAAACCAAAAACGGAAGTCACAGGGTTTTTTTCTTTTTTCATTTTAAACCAAAAACGAAAAACGAAATCACGTGATCTATTACTATTTAGTTTCCCAACGAAAATCCAGAAAACCAAATTCAAAAGACCGAGCAATTTTGGTTTAGAAATCAAGTATTTTTGTCAGTTTTGTACGATAGCGGAAGCGGCTACATTAGCCTACCCATGATCCTCAGCGATCGTTGCTATAGTGAAGACGCCAGCGACAGCCTCAACAGATAGTCAGTATAACATTATATAGTACTGCAGATTATTGGTTATGATCGGGATCAACTTACTTTACTGTACATTGAACTGTAAAGAAAATAATGTGTGCTATGGACAAAGAAACGAAGTGTATGAAATATGTGAAGGTGACAAGAGAATAAATTAAATATAAATAATGAATAAATAATTACATTATATAACAGTGGAGGTTGAATAAAATGAACAATCTAAAGTCCACTTTGATGAAAATTACGACAGTGAAAGTGTAGGGCTTAAATGAAGGATGTGAAATGTAAAGTTCAGTTTTATAACCCCGTCTTCATCCCGTTTACACACGCGCGCGGCTGTCGCTGGCGTCTTCACCATAGCAACGGTCGCTGAGGATCATGGGTAGGCTAATGTAGCCGCTTCGCTATCGTACAAAACTGACAAAAATACTTGATTTCGAAACCAAAATTGCCTTTTGAATTTGGTTTTCTGTTATGGAAACAAAAAAGGAATAGATCACGTGATTTCGTTTTTCGTTTTTGGTTTAAAATGAAAAAAGGGAAAACCCCCTGTGACTTCCGTTTTTGGTTTCAAATGCAAAAACGAATTGGCTGAATGTCCGCAGACCTGCTGGATATTCAATCAAAAAAGGAATAACGATAAAACGAATCGGCAAAAACCGAACACGGGCCGGGTTTGATTGGTTTTTCGTTATTTGATTCTGACACCAAAAACGTTTTTTTTGTTTTGAAACAAATAACAGATTTACCGTTATTTGGTTTTTGAATTACAAATGAATTACGAATTATCCGATGACACCTTGACCCAGTCAGCAGTCCAGTTGCATTGTGGGTAATGTAGGCGCCAGGTTTTGACAAGGAAGATATGTGCATGTGCATGAATTTGACCGTTAAAGTGTTTTTTGCAGTCTGTGTTTATTTTCTACAAAAAGCCGTTGCACCAGTGTTAGATGTATCTGACTAACAGCCACTCTGCAGTCTGTCTGAGTTTTAGCTCTGACTTTGACTGATTTTAAAACTTGTCAGGTGTCTCAGTTCTTTCTGTTCTTTTCCTAAGTGCAAATATTTCAAACTGAAACATTCTTCGACTAACACAGAAGTTGCACAATTGGACTAATTTTGTCGAATTATGACACAATCGTACCCCCTCATACTTCACATTGAGTCTGAACAAAGCTTTATTCCTGACTGGAGCTCCTGAGCTGAACAGACAAAATGAGACTGAAAGCTTTTGTGTGTTTTTATGTCTTCTTGTCTCCGCAGAGAGCGAAGGGAAGAAGTAGGACCATGTGACGACGTCTCACATGAGGAACGGCAGATTTATCAGACATCAATTCCATGGTGTTGAATAAGCTTCGCCTCGCTGAGAGGCAGAGAACAAAGAGAAAAAAAAAAAGAAAAAAAAACTCTTTCATTTCTTACTAATGACAACCACCTGTTTTATAACACACCACTGAGGAGCAGTCGGGCCAAACAGAGGAGCAGACAAACAGATGGAGAGCAGGATCTGGACTTTTTTGAAGGAGGAACTATCTGTATAAATCCAGAATCTCAGACTTTTGAAGCTTTCAGTTTTGCAGAGTTTTGACAGAAGCCGGCGGTGCGTATAAAACGAAACATCCCAGAACGCCGCACATGCAGCGGTGGTCAACTTTATAAAATGCACATTTATCGTAGTGTATTATGATGATGATATGACTGAATGTACTGAAGATGACTTACATATCCCAATAGTGTTGATCGTTTTTTTAAAACTCCTATTGGGACACAGCATTAGGAAGCTAAAAAGTCTATTATTATCCTTATTATTATCATTATGATTATTGAAGTGGTCCTCCTCCTTCCATAGTGCTGACGCTACATTTGTATTACTAACCTGTACTTGAGCGTAACCATGTTGATTGTATTGTCTTTATGTGAGAGTAAACCTTCACATCAACCTGCCCAGTGCCATGTAGGAACCCAGTGGTGTAAATATTCTGTACAGATTCATGGCAGAGCACTAACATGCTTTATCCTAATCTACGTTGATCTCCATCAGCCATGCAGGGGAGCAGCGGCCGGTGTGGGGGGAAAAAAACCAGTAGAACCAGAACCGCAGTATCTTTATTAGATTCATGCAGCAGTTTGTCCTGGAGGCACGTGTAATGATGTTTTTGTTTAGGTTGCATATATGATGTACAGCTTTTTGTAAGAGCCAAAAGGTCAATGTGAATGTTAGCTCCAGTTTGTGCCTCTTATGTACTGTTTTTTTTTATATTTGAGACTTTTTAGCCACACTAGCAGCATGCTCTAGTGAAATATCTTGACATATATTGGAGAAATTATCATGAAATTTGGTACAGATGTTCATGTTCATCACAAGGTGAACCCTAATTACTTAGATCTTCTCTTTTTCTGACGATTCAAGTCGTAAAAACAAAATTCCGTCAGGATTTTAACTAAAAAAAATGGCTTTTGTCTGAATCTAATTATCAATGATCAGCAAACGTCTCCAATGTAAAAATGATGTTTAAATCTGAGGTACAACCTGGAACTATAGGTGAACGAATGCTAATGAGGAATGCTAGTGAGTTTATGCTAAAGGAATCTGTTTGAACATGAAGGGCACATGTACCTGCAGTCACAGTACCTCTTCTCTGAAGGACAATTCCAGTGTTAAATTGAGTTTTTGCTCATTTTCTAATATCCCTTTCTTTAATATCGCCTCTAAAGGCTGGCAGCATACTCAAAACTAAACATAATTTGGAAAGTTCACTCAGGAAAAATAGTGAGTTTATGACCAAAAAGAAGCTTCATTGTTGGTCAGTCACACTGGCCAGAGGATTTTTGTTTTACTTCATAGAGTCACACCAGTTTTATTCAAGTATATTGTTTTTAGTCATGTATAAAAGCATTGGCTCGCAGTTTGAGAAGCTGCTAAATTTGATTTAGTTTGGAGCATAAAATACTACCAACCAAGAACATTTTTAAATCATTCAAGCCAAACCAATAAGGCTCAATAATTCCCCTTTAATTTCAAACAGCAAAGAAAACAGAGTTTCTAATGACAAAGACACAAGAAGAAATCCGTTTGGGAACACAAGAGGATTTTCTAGTTTTCTTTTCTGTAATAAAACTTGACAACTAATGTTCTCTGTGGTTACGCTCAGAACCACTTCCTGTCAGCCAAAACCCAACCAGACACAGGCCCAAATCAAACCAAAATGTTCAAATAACAACGAAATTAAATGTACGTTTTACACGTTAACAGCTCCAAATTGAATCACTCTTCTTGGCTGGGATCAAGTCATAACATTAGATGTTTTTTCTCTCAGAATATTTATTTTAAATAAGATAATGAAATATTAGAAAATGCCATTTGGCACGATACAAGATGGAAAACCATCTGCAACAATGGAAAGCAATACAGTGATGCAGTACACTGTATCTTACACTGGAGTTGTCCTTGAAGTAAAATGCCCACATTTTCACTGTGAGTGATGCCAGGGAGTTGCCCCATCGTCAGGAGTCCCATGATCCTTTGCCCCGCCGCTGCTCCCGTGCCCCCCTACAAGTAAACTAGCTCATGGCAGAGCCTCTGATAGACAGGCCGGTCAGGTATTTTACCAATGGTGCCATATCTCTGACCTCACAAACCCAGCACACAAATTTCACTTCATTTCTGGTGCTGCTCATTGTCTTTATTATCTGAACCACTCAAGATAGTGCCAGACTCCCCGAAACTCACCGCAGAACCACCGGTGGAGTCATACTGTACTGTGTATGTATATGATTATGACAATAATATCTGGAATATGACCTAAAAAGCTAAGACCAGCGGTAAACTCCTGACAAAATTAAATTTGGCATTTTTGCACAAACATACCGGCAGGTTGGCGACCAAGACGAGTTTTGCACAGCCTCAATCCACCAGCTGCTTCCAAATGAACCACGTCAGGTCGATTATGGCCAAGTGTGAGTTCCAGATATGACCCCAAAAACATGGAAGTGTGAACCAAAGCTTGTTTGCAAGCCTGCACACTGGTGGTGTCTTGACTCTCAGGATAGGCCACTGCTCTGTTTCCCAGCACGGAAGCAGGGATTTTATCTCATTAGCACCCTGGTTTGGTACATCATGGCGTCACTTCATGCACCTGCATGCCTCGTGGCTCTTGTGTCAGGTGGAACACGGACTTGAGTGTCGAAGCGCTTATTCTCAGTCTACTATGGCTCGGATTGTACCTCGTTTGTACGTTGCTTTAAACAAAAGCGTCTGCCAAATGAATAAATGGAAATGTAGTGCTACAGTTGTCAGGTGACCACGGCGACCAACAGCCAGTACTGTACTTTTGATTTGGACTGAGATCAGCTGCAAGTAGACGCACTTAAAACCATTATCAGTGACTGGAATCAGACCAGTGTATTTGTATACTTGATGAATAATTCAGCCAAGCAACCGAATGAGCAAATTTATTGTGCTCATTAAATACAATAGTTAATCAGACAAAAACAAGACAGTGATTGGAAGCTGATATAATTAGATAGATACTGTATAGTCTGAGTCGTGCTTCAGGTTTGGTAGTGGGAAGGATGGACCAGCATGCAGGTGTCGATCTTTAAGAATAGAAAAAAATTAGTCAGATCAGCCACAAAAAGAGAAACAAAAACAACTTCATTAGGTTTGTCATGTTGGGTCGTCTGCAGATAATTAGTGGGAAAAAAACCTTCACAGTCCTCAAAACACTGGTCCTCCTGCATTTCCCTGGAGAGGGAACAACAGACCAACCTGTTTACTGTCTTCCAAAACCCTTTTATACTTGTCACCTGCTTTCTGTGGCCAATCAGGGAGGGTCTCTGCAATTAGTGCCACTTTGAGCCAGGTGGCATCAGTCTCCCTCATCTGGAGCTAAATGGTTCTCAAATGTACTTCGACATCAAATTTATCCCTTCAAGAGGCATAATAAAAACATACATATTGTTAATGAGGTTGATAAATAAATAAACATTCTCGTCTTTGGATCTGACCATCATTACAGCAGGAAAAATGACCCACAGAGACAGTTTAAAGGGGAAGTGCACTCCTTCTTCTTAACCCTCCTGTTGTCCTCGGGTCAAATTTGACCCGTTTTCAAATGTTTTTATATCAGAAATATGGATTTCTTTCATCTAATTGCCTGAAAATCACATGGATGGTTCCATACTACACATTCTGCAAGTAAAACTAATGATCACTACTTTCATTGAATTTTGGGTGTTTTATTAAAGTTTATAGCATCTGTGGACTTTTGTCCTCCCGAGTCAAAATTGACCCGGGAGGACAGAAGTTGCATGGTCGCCGGGAAGACAACAGGAGGGTTAAACACAAGTAAACAAGCATTTCTCAAACATCACAAGTTTACGGCTCATATTTATGTCGATCAGATGAGCGAGAGGAATCGTCCTCTCAGCAGACACACCAACACTGACCCCAAGAAAATTACATAAAGGAAATAGAGAAGTAGGCTCCATGACAGTCTGTTAGCTGGAAAGATAGCCAGTCGACATTGTATGCACAAAATAATCCAGTATGGTCGCCAGAGGGTGTTCCACCAACTCTGAGCCTTAACGGTGCACCCGGTAGCCTGCTGGTTAAGACGCATGCCATATAACTGCAACGTCTGTGCAGACATTTGTTGCATGTTACGCCACATCACACCCTTCAGATCCTGTCATCTCTCCAATGTCCATGAAATGCCCCAAAAAATATTAAAAAGAAAAAAACTTGAGCCTTAATGTGGCGTCCATGTCATCACATTCAGACTTTAATTATGGGAAACAAACGTTCACGCCAGCCTCCTCGCTGTAATTCATTGAAAAAAAGAATTGTTGATGATTACCACTTGGTGAAAAGAGCATCAAAAGTGTTATTAAAGCAGGAAAATGGCTGCGAATATCCAAATAAAACCCAACATTGCACACTGATGCAATTGATTCAGCTAATTAAAAAGGTGCTATACATTGTTGAAATAAAAACTGTTAATTTAGGCTTAATTTGAGTCATATCTGGTGTGACTACAGGAGCAGTTGGGAGGGTAATTATACAGGAATAATGAACCAACAAGAGAAAACAACACCCATAACTTTCATATGATGTGATCACAGCATAACAAAAATATAAATAACATCTCTACAGCAGCACTGTGGAGCCAACATGGCTGACAACAACAGGTGCAATGACCAAACCTGGTCTAGCAGCGGCTCTGCCTCCCTCACACAACACCTTACCTGCATAGTATCAGTGATCATTCTACTACTTGAATATAGTGCTATGAACTCTGTTTACAAAATACTGTCATCTTTTGGAAGACACAGTGTTGTCTTATAAAGGCTGCTTGGTATGTTCAGTTCATCCACCCGGTGTATCCAGTTAATAACACACTGAAATCGTATAAACATGAAACCTGCTGTTGCTTTTTTATACTGTATATGCCTTAATTCATATGTTTGGCAATCATGATTAAAGGATGTTTATATATATTGTTTTCTCTGTGGAGTTTTCTTTTGACATGTATAATATAAAACCAACATAATATTAATATATTACTACACTAAGGAGTTAATTTTTGCTGACTTTATGATGAACAGAAATGTCTATAAATTAATCTTTTTACGTCTTACAGAGGACATGTTGTGATGCAACATGATTCACCTTTTAGTAGTTACAGTAGAGAGGATCTCTGCTAATTTAAACATTTATCTTTTTTTTAATTATATTACTTTAATTTCTTAAAATGACTGAAATAGTTTTCAAATTGACAGTTTATTTAGAAAATACATTGGATTTTTTTGGAAGAAAACTATGTATCAGTAAGTATCAGATTGGATTACTATTAATTATCATTATTGTTACATTTTTTCCTTTTAGTGTGACCACTTGGACTGATGTTTGACTGACACATAATTAAATATTTAAATATAAATATATTTTTACACATTTTTGCATGAAGGAAGCTGCGTACTGATTACATGATGCTATGTAAAGATGTCTCATTGGGCCATGAGATGACACGACAACACTTAAATAAAATTAACTAAATCAGTCACATTAGTAGTTGTAACAGTGGTGGAAAGTAACTAAGTACATGTCCTCAAGTACTGTACTTAAGTACTATTTTAAGGTATTTATTCTTTGCTCGAGTATTTCACAGCTGTAATTACTTGTCACTTTTCAGATCAATATTTTACAGTTGAATGCAAAAGTTTGGGCACCTCTTGACAAATACAATATTTTGGTGATTTTTTTTAATTGAAAAGGTGTAAACACAGTCTCTCTAGGATATGTAAAAAAAACCCACAATATTTTCATCAAACAATATTAAATAATTACTTTTTATGTCATACATTTAACAAAAAGATAAAATAAATAAAATGAAAACATCATTGCATCATATGCAAAAGTTTGGGCACCCAACACAGTCAGTACTTAGTAACACACCTCTGGCAGATATCACAGCTTGCAAACGCTTTTTGTAAGGCAAGTTTATTTGTGTAGCACATTTCAATAACAAGACAATTCAAAGTGCTTTACATAGAGAATAAAAGGCATTAAAACAGAATATAAAAGAAACAGAAGTAAAAAGACATATAAAAACAATTAAAAAGTGTTAAATTTGGAAATAAAAAGAAGCTAAAAAGGGAATAAGACAGATAAAACAAGAGAATAAAAGTAACAGTGCAGTGTAAAATATTAACCCTCGATGTGGTTTAATAAAAGGCAAACAGAAAAGTCTTCAGCTGTGAAAAGAACTGAGAGTTGCAGCAGATCTGCAGTTTTCTTGGAGTTTGTTCCAGATATGTGGAGCATAAAAACTGAAAGCTGCTTCTCCAGGTTTAGTTTTTACTCTGGGGAAAGAGAGCAGACCTGTCCCAGACCACCTGAGAGGTCTGGATGGTTCATAATGTAGCAGCAGATAAGAAATGTATTTTGGCCCTAAACCATCCAGTGCTTTATAAACCAACAGCAGCATTTTAAAATCAATTCTTTGACAGACAGGAAGCCAGTGTAAAGATCTGTGAACTGGAGTTATATGATCCACTTTCTTGGTCTTAGTGAGGACTCGAGCAGCAGTGTCTGAATCAGCTGCAGCTGTCTGATTGATTTTTTTAGGGAGACCTGTGAAGACAGCGTTACAGTAATCAATACTGAAGATAAATGCAGTTTTTCCAAATCCTGCTGAGACATAAGTCCTTTAATTCTTGATGTATTCTTCAGGTGATAGTCAGCTGACTTTGTAATTGTCTTAATGTGGCTGTTGAAATTCAGGTCTGAGTCCATGACTAGACTACAAGATTTCTGGCTTGTAGTTTTTAACATTATAGATTGAAGCTGAGTGCTGACTTTTAAATGTTCTTCCTTGGCTCCAAAAACAATTACTTCAGTCATAGCCAGATAAAAGTCTTTCAATGCTTGTATTTTGTAATTTTCTCCCATTTTTCCTCGCAAAATGCCTCTAGTTCTTCAATATAATATCTCAGTACGCCTGCCAACACCGAACAGTAGCAGCAGTACTAGTGGCAGTTGTGTTGGTGCTGTTCCGCCTCCCTCCAGCAGAGGGCACTCTACGCATGCGCGCCTCCATCATCACTTCCGCTGTTGAAACAAAATGGGTGGCGCCAAAGCTTGACAACAAAGCGGCTGTTTGCTGCCTCCCTGTAACGGACAGTCAGCCTCCTCTCTGTAAACAAAACCTCTGCCGTGTGTAAGTTTTTTTTTTCTCTCCACATCAAGACATTTCGGAGTTAAACGAAGGTTTAAAGAGAAGTTTGAACCGACAGTTGGAAAGTTTTCCGTTAACTGTTACAAATGTCAACATGGCTTCGAAGACAGACCAACTTCTCATCGTTGTGTCCATCCTGGAAGGTAAGAAGCTCAGGAGGATAACCTGCTTAACGGGGAGACTTAAGGTTAGCTTGTAAATTGTGAATTATACAGTACATGTTAGCTGTGTTAGTCGATATAAGTTGCTTTGCAGGAACGTTACTCGCATACATCAGTGTCATTAGTAACGTATGAACCAGCTGACTGGAAGCAACCTGTTGCTGTTTGGTATTTAAAGGACAGTTTCACAGTTTATAAGTGTGTCTTAAATCAACAGTCAGGAGCCCAAATAAACATTAAACATGTTTTTCTTGCTGTAATCATTCCTCCTGTTCATACTGACCATTATAAGATCCCTTCATAATGCACTTACAATGGAAGTGATGGAGGATAAAATCCACAGTCCTTCTGTGCAAAAATGTATTTAAAAGTTTATCTGAAGCTAATATGAAGCTTCAAATCAAGTAGATATCTTTCAACGTTTCAGTCTTTTTAGTGCCAAAGTCCCTCTTTTTGTTACTATACTTCCACCTGCAGCTCAACAGGGAAACACTGTCCGAGGAAACACAAAGAGGGAATTTGATACTAAAAAGACTGTAAATGTGTCAGATATCCACTTGACATGACTAACTCAGACTGCTGAAGCTGAATAGAAGCTTCACAGAGACTTTTAAATGACTGTGTGGACACACTGTGGATTTTGGCCTCCATCACTTCCAATGAAAGCAGATTTGAAGGATCTTGTAATATCCAGTATGAACAGGAGGAATGATTACAGCGAGGAAAACCTCTTTCACTGTTCATATGAACACCTGACTGCTGGTTTAACACACACTTGAACTATTGTGAACCTGTCCTTTAACACTAAAATGTACTTAAAGTTCATGTTCTGCAGAAAAATGACAGTCAGGTGTTTTAGTTACCAACCTAGGGGTCGCCCTCCTCCAAAGGGTCACGAGATAAGTCTGAGAGAAGAAAAGTAAATGAGACCATCTCAGAAGTTTAGAGGTGATTTCAGTCTCAGGTGGAAGTGAAATCACGTCACAGACATGTGAAACTTGAAACACAACGTCTATGTTGTATTATGTTACAGTCTCAGCTTGTTTTGGTCATTTTGGTCATGGTCATATATTGTATTTTGACAGCTGTAACTAGAAACAGTGACAAGCTTTGATAGCTGTTACTATAAGTTGTGACTTCATAGTATTCAGGGTCCAAAACATTGACAGCTGTGACAGCAGAAGCGATATTAATTATATCTCAACACCTCAACTGTCAAGAGTTGGTGACTCATCATTACAGAATCTGCTGAGTCACAGAGGTCAGTGATACAGAGTCATTGTGAACTTCAAGCTTGGATATTTTGCTCTCCTGGTGTTAACATCTGTATGACAGTACAGTGATGTCATTTTCTGCACTTATTCAGCTGTAACAACTCAGTGTTGATTGGTTATTGAATCCTCGTTATTAATAAGTAGTTTGTCAAAATTCTCCTGTTGTGTTGAAGTCTGTTTCTCATAACCAACCTTAACCCACCGACCAAACCAACCCCGACCACGAGGACGCTTAACTGTCAATATTTAATGAACGTATTGAAATATATTCACACTGTCAACATTGAGGGATTTGCTTGAAAGTGTTGTGAATGTTATTTAATGTTACTGATGTCAAATACAGATGTGGAAAAACAACAAACAAACTCCAAATGATGCTTGATGACAGCTGCCACTATTACTACAAAAGAAAGCTGTAATTCCTTTACTGGCCCAGTAAATATAAAGTCACTCTGAGGCTGACCACCTGTAGAAAAGACTCATTTATAATCTACTTTTGCTACTTTATGAGACAACTTGTTGTTGGAAATAAATCAGGACAGTCGACACCTAAAACCTTTCTGCGTCTGACATGAGGCTGCTGGAAGTGATGTCAGTTGTCAGTTTGTAACTTCTCTCTTCTTCCTCCCAGGTCGTCACTTCCCGAAGAGTCCCCGGCTGAGCCTCGTGGTCCAGGCGAGCTTTGACGGCGAGCAGCTGGCCACAGACCCGGTGGAGCACAGAGATCAGCCGCAGTTCAGCACCGAGCTGGCCTGGGAGCTGGACCGCAGGACGCTGCACCAACACAGGTCCGCAGCAAAAAACTCCAAAATATTCACTTTATCTTCATATATGACAAATAAAAGCATCAAATAGTCTCATTTGACAGTGAAATTTTGGCAGTTTTTGCTGATTCATTTTCTTTCGATCGACTAATAGTTTCATCTCTATAAATGTCAGTAAACTGTCGATCGTCCTCCAGGCTGCAGAGAACTCCCATCAAGCTTCAGTGTTTTGCTGTCGACTCTGTCAGCAACAGGAAAGAGAGCGTCGGCTACATCGTCCTCGACCTCCGATCGGTACAAGAGGTCAAACAGGTAAAGCTGCTCTTCCTCCTGACTGGGTGAAGACCAGTTAGATCCAGATTCTGGTCTGATAAGAGTGACAGGTTGTGTGTTTCCTGTGTGTTTGTGTCAGGAGCCTCGCTGGTATCCGCTGCTGAGCAGTAAATACACCAAACAGAGACCCGCCCTCCTCATCGGCGTGATGCTGGAGAACGACACCAAGCCCTCCGAACCCTCTCCTGATAGGTTCAAAGCCAAGAAGGCCCCGCCTCGACAAGGTCAGCTGCTTCAACAACACTGTTTGTTCCCTTTATATAAACTTTTGTTTGTTTTTTACTCATTAAGATTAGGGCTGAACAATTAATTAAATTATTGAAATTGCAATATGGCCAAAAGCGACATCCAAATCACCAACGTGTCTCAACAAACCGTTATATATGAAACACTGTGATGCTGCAGAGATGTAAGAGAACATGCTGTCAGTTCAGACTCAGCAAAAAAAAATTACATCATCATCATTTGTTTATTTTTTTCAGTGAAAATGAAATATAAAAATTACCATTCCCACTAAAATCAAGACTGTTGTATTGTATTTATTGGGACCATGTAGAGCAGAGGTGTCAAACTCTGGTCCAGGTAATACCAAATGACTACTAGAGCTGGCCCGCTGGTATTATACAGCACATGTACCGCTAATACTACAAGTCCCAGAATGCTCTGCTGGTGTTTTGGCGCGTCAATCAGGACAGGACCCATAAACACCCTCTCCTCTACTACTGGCACCGTGCCAGCCCTCCCAAAGACGGCGAAAAGAAAGACAGAAAACAGAAGCTTTGTGGACAGGTGGGACCTGTTTGTCTTGTATGTGGAGCCAACGTGGCTTTAACCAACATTAGACGACACTATGAAACGAAACACCACGACAGAAGTTTGGTTTCACAACAGATTATGTTCAAAAAAGCCACATGACACAGTGAGGCTGCTGTAAAGACTAGTTTTTGTGAAAAAGTGCATGATGAAAAGTTTGTGACCTCGTGTTCCCGGAGGAAAAACAAGCATTTTCAAATGTGAGCCTGAGCAGAAACACAGTAACTGATCTCACATGTGATCCTGCCACCGATCTATTTGACCAGCTGATGGAAAAGGGAAAAGATTTGGTTGCATTCTCCCTTCGCTGCGGATGAGAGCAGCTGACCCAGCTGTCAGTCTTCATCCGGGGAGTCGACTCACATCTGTGTGTTTGAGTTTGACACCCCTGATGTATTGTGTTCAACATAAATGCACCAGAGTTAGTTCTGAATGCAGCAGCTCTCACTCATATCACAGTCGTAATATCTGTTAAAATAATCATAATAAAGGATATATTTTTTCCCGACATCTCGTTGAGCTCTAATCAGGATCAGTTTACTCGTCTCGGCCTGTGAAAACAGTCTTATCTTGATTTCTGTGTCTGGAGGAGTTTTTGTCAAGTCTGAGAAAATAACTGATGATGTCACTGTGAGGTCATCGTCAGGGTTATCTGGGATCGGACTTTGTCACAGTGTTGATTTGATTTATTGAACAGGACAGTGTGCGTCTGTAAGTCCATTACAATCAAAACATACAACAACAAACAGTACAAAGCAAAAAGAGTTTGAAATATGTAAATATGATAAATATAATCAGTCTGCTTTATGACTTCAGTATTATTGGTTGTGAAGAAGCATGCAGATGGAAAAAATGTCTAAAAATATCACGTCGGCCTGAATATTTTCTGGAAGTTGTGTTTGAAAAAGCAAAGATTGTTTTACATCCAAGGACTAAACAGTTATAAAGATCCAAGACGTCAGATCTTTTTTAAAAAAAAATGTAAACAGTGTCTCCTACAGTGAGTGTTGCATTATGGGTTGTTTGTAGCCTTCTTGTTGCTAGGCAGCGAGTATTTCAAGTCCATTTATGGTTCGTCTGTCAGTGAGTCAGACCCTGAAGTATTCACAAAGTCCTGCTCAACTTACAGCAGTTTCTGACGGCTCCTGTAACGTTCTGTTGCCAAAGAGGAAATTAATTCATGATGAGTGAAAATAGTTGAAAGTGACTGAATCATCTGTGAAGCCGCCAAGAAGCTCTGCTGTCACAGAGCATGAGGAGCTGTCAGGGAAAATAATCAGGACAGGAGACGGCTTCCAAGAGTCCTGACAGGAGAGCGTGTGAGTGATCGACAAGATACACAGATGTGAGATTTATGTTGTGCTTTACTGTGAAGTATTTCATGTTTTACTCTCAGTCTAATCAGGGTTGTCATATCGGGGTCAGTCTGTTAGACCTCTTCTCTCTCTCTCTGCAAACACTCCATCTGGATTCAAGTGTGTTACACAACTACTCAATCTGTGAAAAACACTGACGACCGGCCATCGATCTAACCGAGAGACGGGATTGAGTTGCATTATGGGAAACGATCCAGTGTTTCAAGCCTTGACTCTGATTAGAGATAAAAGTCAGTAAATCAGAATTTTTGATCTTTCTTGACCAGTTTTAAATCTTCCCAGACGTATCTCTGACATTTCAGTTCTCCTGGATCCTCATCAGCTGATTTACTGCAGAAAGACACTAAAGTCTCTGATAACATGAAAATTATTGGTCTGATACATCAGCTGGGCTCTAAAACAGAAGATTTAAATGTTTTGAAAAGTTGAAACAAAAACAATAAAATCACTCTGAAGGTCTTTGCACACCAAGTCCATTTTTTTGTCCAAAATTGTCGCACGTTAAAAAAATAAATACGACGTCATGTTGTGTCGATCATGTTTACACGCCGTAAAGTAACCCCCCCCGCGCGCCCCGCGGCTATCCTTGAGTGGGCCCTTAATAAAAATATTTAGATTTTTTTTAAGGGGGGGGGTCTATGGCCGTTTTTGTGCCTAAAGATAAATTCCCCGTAGGTTCAGCGATATGAAAGCCTTATAGCATATTATTCTGAAAAAAAACTCAGCATAACATACAGGCTAACTAACTTCACACAATAAGGCTGTTTAATAACTGTTCATCTTGCCAAAATGGTCGATAACTGTATATCAACTATGCAGGAACCCACCTGTGAACAGACTGCATCCTTCTTCACGTCTGACAGGATTTATCGTTCCAGATATAGTCGTGATTTTCGTAAGTTTGGCAGAAAATTCTGCAGATTTTTCTTTGTTGTGTCGTTTCATTTCCTAAGTGTCTCTGACGGCGGTGCCCATGCTGTCACTGAGTTGTATTGATTTGAATTTCCCGCCTAATGTATTAATTGGACCAAAAATCCCTGATGTATCAAACAAAGAAAACTATGAACCAGTAAAGTTTTTATTTTATTTTAAATATTTGTTTTATTTTTATGTTCAAAATACAGACATCATGACCTGAACCCTACGTTGTGGTAAAAAAAAAAAAAGATAGTTGTTTTACAGGCGGGGCCCCCACCTCGCGGGGGCTGCGGGGGTGTACTTTACGGCCCAGCATGTTGATACGACTCCAAAAGTTTCGTCCGTCGTTAAAGTTTTCGGAGCAGGTTCGATTTCAAAAACCTTTACAGAGTTGTTTGACCACTCAGAGCCACCGTACACACAAACAACACAGCCTGGAAACACTGATACTATCAGCTGTTACACACAGACTGATCACAGGACGACTATTGATCATCATCTGGTCTGTATGTTGCAGCGTTTTGAGGCGGATTAAAAAAACACATACGAAAAAAAAACAGCCTTGATGTGCAAAGACTATTAATGTGAGAAGGTTCCAGTTATTACAAACTGACTCGTCGTCTCTGCTCGCTGTACTTTTGTGCAAATTAACTTTTCATTGTCTTATATTCTTTTCTTCTTCTCTTTTTCCTGCCTGTCTGTTTGAACTGGTCTCTGTCCTGCTGTTTAGGCTCTCCAGCAGTAACCGATCTTCTCCCAGACAAGCTGGAGGCTGTACTGGTCCCAGACCAGGGTTACCATCAGGTGGGACCTGCAGATCACTGCACTGACATGTTCGTCCTGTCCGTCACCGTGGCGTTCGCTACCAAACTAGAACAGGTCAGTCCCTTACTCTCCCTCTGACCTCTGAGTGTGAACGTTTTGTTATTCCTGATAACTGGATGAATGTTGAACAACATGACGTCACGTTTCCAGCATCTGGAATCAAGTTTGATAAGAGAAAACGGAGAAACGGTCACTTTTTCTTGGCTGTAAACTCTCCGTCTTTGTTCTCGCTGTTGTTGCTTTTTCCACTTTTCATTCTGGGAAAAGTCAAACTGAAGCTGAATAAACAATTAAAGAAGGAAAATTACAGCAGTTTATCACAAAATAACTGTAAATGTGCTGAATGTGCAGCACAGATTGATGAGAGAACGACAGCAGAAGAACATCTCAGGTTGTAATCGTCGTTAAAACATTATTGCTTCAACGCAGACGTCTGTTCTCCAGAGAGTCATAGACGCCGCCGACTGTCTTCACCGCCAAATTAAACCGATTTCTTTCATCACTTTAACCTGAAGTCTCTCACTGACAGGAAGCCTTTGATTAAAACATGATGTCATTGGTTTAACTGTTCATAAAGCTGCAGCGATTAGTCGATTAATCAGTTTTACGTCTCTGAAATGAATCCAGAGGATGAAGAGAGTCACATATATATATATATATATATATATATATATATATATATATATATATATATATATATACATATATATCACACAGGTGAGAACAGGAAGAAACAAACGCAACACTACGACTGTAACAATCTATTAGTCAACAGGAAGTTATTTGCCAACTAATCTATTAATTGTTTTGAGTCATTTTTTTAAAGAAAAAGCTTCTCAAATATGAATATTTTCTGTTTTTTAGTCCTCTGTGATCATAAACTGAATATCTTTGTATTATTATTGTCGGTCGAGACAAAACAAAACATTTGAAGATGCATCTTGAGCTTCAGGAAACAATAATTAACATTTTTCACTATTTTATAGACTGAACAACTAATCAATAATACAAGAAAATAATCAACAGGTTAATCAATAGTAATAATAAATAGTTGCAGCACTAATTGTGAAGCTGTTTTTGTTCATCTAGTTTACAGATGAATTATTAGAATAATAATCAATTGACATCTGTGACAGATATACAGTATCAGTAAAGATCAATACATGTCTGTTTTTGACTAACTCAACAAATGAAAGCTGCTCTAATCAATATTTTTGTATCAAACAATGATCGCTCATAGTGACAAACTCACAGTGTTTAGCATCTTTCAGCTCGTTGTTTTGGTTTTTACAACCCAAAACTTCTGCTGTAAACTTTCTGACCAGCACGATGTCACACATGTAGTTAGTCTGTGATACTCTGATTAATTGACTGATTGATGATCCAGCTGGATCCTGTGTTTACTGTTCACAGCTGCAGGTTTTAAAGATTCTTATATTTCCTGTCTAAATGTGTTTAATATTGTCTTTTTCCTGCTGAGAGTAACATTAACTTCTTTATGTGTTTGTGGTTATTTAGAGACGTTTCTACATCTATAAACTAGAAGTGCAACAGTGGAACTTCCATCTATTCATTTTCATCTTTTATTTTCATTTAATTTTTTTTTAAATTTTTCATTATAAAACACTCTTCTGGGTCCAGGTCATATTAACTGATACATTATGTTGGAATTATTGTTTATACAGCAGGAAGTACTGACAACATGTGATATGAACAATTAATTCATGTAGTTATGTATTTATTCTTTGACCATTAAGACTTGAAAAAGGTAAATAATTTGTGTTTTATGTAGCATTAAAATGTCTTAAATTTATTTGGTGAACCTGCAGAAACCCTGATACAGGTTATTATATCATGCAGTGATTTATAGACTGGCTGTGAAATTGTCTGTCTTAAGTGAAAACTATTATATTTCCAGTTTGTTTCCACTACTCCCAGTAACCAAAACCATCAGTTAATGCAGGTCAGAGTGTCCAGTGTTGATTCAAATTAAAATGTTCATGTGTTTCCTCGTCGTTTCCTGCAGCTGATCCCCAGCACCATGAAACTGTCAGCAGAGGGCTCCGAGTTCTTCTTCTACTACTGTTTACTGGGGAACGACATCACCAGCGAGCCTTTCCACAACCTGCTGAGCCCCGACTTTGAGCCGGAGCGCGCCTCTGTACGCATCCGCAGCAGCAAACAGGTCCTCAACGCCTTCCTGGCTCAGCAGCCCAGTTTACAGGTGAGAGTCGACCAGTCTGACCCACTGGTTTACCTGTTTACCTGTTTACCTGTTTACCGGTCTTCATACGTCTCCCGTCCGTCCTCAGATCCACCTCTGCTGCGGGAATCACTCTCTGGGCGGTACGGACGTCTCTCTCTCGGCTCTGTCGGCCGTTCCTGTGGATCTGGAGAACAAGGCGGCGACGGTGGAGGGAGCGTTCGTACTCCAACCTCCCAAACGCATCAAGCAGACGCTGCCGGCTCTTCCTGCGGACCTGCAGCCGACCGTCGGAGTGGCCGTCACCCTCCGGAGGGAGGAGGTCACACCGCAGGTACGCACTGATTTATACTTTATAACAGCTGAAAACTGATGTTCTGTGCAGCTACCTCTAATCTTTAGACTAATATTGTGATTTCAGTGAAGTAGTTTACTGTTGTTGTTCCTGTTTTCTACATCTGATGGAGTAAAAGAAACAGCTGCAACAGTTGGTTGAACAACAGAAAATGACAATTATTTTGCTAATAGAATAAATGTAATTTTCTTAAAAAAAACCATCAGTAATTCTCTGGTTGCAGCTTCTCTAATGTGAGGATTTGCTACATTTTTTGTGTTTTTATATATTGTTAGATGAACATCTTTGGGGTTTTGGACTGTTGATCGGACAGAAGAAGACATTTGAAGACATCATCTTTGATTCTTTTACTGTTTTCAGACATTTTATAGACTTAATTGACTTATTGTGAAAATAATCGGCAGCCTTAGTTAAAGCTTTTTGACAGATCTTAGAGAAAAGAACACTGTTGATCTTGTAGAATGTGGAGACTGATAATAATAATAATAATAATAATAATAATAATAATGGTGCAGGAAGAGAAGGGAAGAGTCCTGCATATTGCTCATAAACCTCTCAGCTGCAGTGCATTCTGGTCTATTTCCAGCTTATATTAGTAGAGTAACATGTCTCTTCTGCTCTTTTCTGTCTCCATCTGCTCCTTCACCTTTTACAACCCAATGTATGGAAAGAAAATACCTACATATACATCCATATATAAGACCTGAAAATAATATACACTGATGGATGAAGTGAAACATAACGTTAATAAAGTGCAATGAAACCGTTATGAGTAAAAAGCCAATAAATATTTTATTAAACCACCTGTTCAACAAGCATAAACATGCAGAAAAGTGATATTTCCTGCAGCGTCCCATCCACCTCTGGTACACAACCACAGCTGCTGGTTAAGCTAATAACATGAAAGATGTCTGTATGTAAACTGTTTATCTGAGTTTGCCACCGTTCTTGAAATTCGGCAAATTCTTGTGAACTTAGCTGCTGGTGTAAACGGTTCTTGTTCCTGCTGTGGAAACTTTTCATATAAAACCTGCAAAACTGATGACATTCCCATCAGCCTCAGCTGCACTTTGTGGTTTTCTTTTACAAATGTTAGCATGCTAATATGCTAAACTAGCATGGTGAACATCAGCATGTTACAGAGGGAGTGAGGTCTGCACACTGGGAGCTTAACAATGTGCAGAACTCACTCCTTTGTACTCTGCAATCAATCATTTTCTACTTGATGTGCACATCTGGTTCCTCTCCTAAACATCAGCATGTTAGCATGCTAACGATAGCTTTTAGCTCAAAGCAGCGCTCTACATAACTACAGCCTCTCTGAGCTGCTAGCGTGGCCGTAGACTCTCACTCTTATGAATCATAAATGTAGCTGTGTTTGTTTATCAGGCTTTTCTTTGTCCTAAACTACATTTTGGACGTCTCTAATATTATACAACTGATGACATTGGGGGCTAATCACCACCAGATCACCTGTGTGTGTGATTCACCATCACAGCTGCTAACAACCATATCGTCTCCTGTCCTTCCTCCAGGCTTTAGGGAAGAAAGAAGGAAGTGGAGCTAAGACACACTCCGTCCCTCCCTCTGTTCCTCCTGCTGAACCGAGACCTCGAAGCTCCTCTCCAGTCCGAAAACCTCCCGACGCCTCCTCTTCTCCTCTCGGTCCTCCTCTTCCTCCTCCTTCCTCTCACACAGAGAGCGAGGCAGAGAGTCTTCTGGAGGAGCTCCGACATGCCAAACAGCAGGCGGGACTTGCAGGTGTTTGTCCTTTTCAGACAGATGCAGTTGAAACCTCTGATGACTGAGAGATGTAGCGTGAAACGTGTGTTTTGTGTGTTTGTGTCCAGCTGCAGATCTGGACGTTCCTGCTCAGACTGAAGCAGCAGCAGCAGAAGGCGGAGCGTCATCCGTCAGCGTCTCTGCTCCCAAAGTGTCCATCCCGTCCTCCGCCCATCACTACTGCTTCTCTCTGGACCTCCGCAGCCTCGGAAAACTCAGCCTGACGCATCCCATCGCTGCTACGCTCAGGTGAAAAACTGCTCTGAGACAAAACTATAAATGTTTATAAAAAATGTCTCGTGAAGTTCAGTCTGATAGCTTAACTTTCTCCTTTACTCACAAGCTTCACTGTAAAGACAAAGAGGGACAAACATACAATCTCACATTTACAGTGGACATTTCTGGTATATTTGTTTTCATATTTGTTGAAGCTGGTGAGCTCATTATTATCATAACATATAAATGAAAAGCAGCTTGAAAATCACCACAGTATCATTGTTTCATCAGGACTCTTCATGCTGACTGTTAGAATATAAACAAATACAGACTGAAGAAACAGACTCAGGTGCAGCCGACAGCTGACTCACACTGACTCCACTACAACATTACTTCCTGCATTTATCCCCTAAATGTTTATGGGAACTGTAGTTCCAAAACTTCAAACTAGATTACACCCAATAAAAGACAAAGAGTTACAACAGGAATGACAAAATGCAACTTTGTCTGTGTTAATTGTGCTAAAAAAGGTAAATAAAAGCATCTTTTTTCTATTTTTTACATTGCTGAGGCTGAGAATTTCTTATCAACATCATCGACACTCTTCTCTGTATTTAATATTTAAGCCCCTAGAATAGTGCAGTACTTTACTGTATCCTGCTGTGAAATAAAGGTTGTGTGTTTGTGGCGTGTTTGTTGTGTGTTTGTTGTGTGTTTGTGGTGTGTTTGTGGCGTGTTTGTGGCGTGTGTGTGGCGTGTGTGTGGCGTGTTTGTTGTGTGTGTCAGGTATTCGTACCAGTTCTTCGGCAGTGCAGCTCCCATCATGACCAACCCTCCTGTGGAGCTGCAGAGGAACGTGGAGGTGTCTCTGCCTCAGTCCTACTGCGCCTTCGACTTCGCCGCTCTGCCGCAGCAACTACAGGACACCTTCCTCAGGTAGGAACACACACACACACACACACACACACACACACACACACACACACACACACACACACACACACACACACACACACACACACACACACACACACTGCTTAATGTATATACATTACATATTCATTGTCTTGTTTTTTATCTAATATGTATATGTTTTAAAAAGAAATAAGGATTAAACTTAAATTAGACGATGCACACATACGTACATGTCGTCTCAGGTTTTCTCTCTTCAAAATACAAAAAATACAATTATTTGTTATATTCTAATTGTGTTTGTTTTTTATATGAGATAAATCTAGAGTAGAGTGGAGCTTTAATGTCTCTGAGGGGCAGTTTAATTTACAGACAACATATATATATATATATGTATATATATGTATATAACAACAATAAATACAAAAATAATACATATAATACACAAAACACTTCACTAAATAAAGAGTTGCCCCATAAAAAGTGCAAGTTAATGTAGTTGTAGCTCAAATATATTAATGAGTTTGTGTTGATTTATTATTTCTGTTTAATATATTTTATGTTTTGATATATTAGCTGTTTGACAGATTAATGTGTCATTGACGTACTTGGAGGTAAAATGTTGTTTCTCAGATATTGTATATATAATATGATCCCATCATGGTAAACGCAGCATTCTTTGCTGTTGTTTGTGACTTTTGGCCAGCAGGTGGTGCAGTAAGAGCAGT